>NC_062194.1:4042527-4047527 GCF_912470025.1 Vespa velutina
AGCCAATGTCAGGTGACGGGAATCTATCGCAACCACGCTAACTGCATGCTTCCGAAGCAAATTCGAAATTTTATCTTTTGTTCTTTTTTTTTATTCTTCAATTTTAAACAATGAGATGTCCTTCGGGAAAGAAGATGACCGATTAGAATATCGAATGATTTCGATTTTGCTTCAAATATGGCTTTCATTTTCTGAGGTTTCATATTAATAATCTCAAATGCAAATGACCATTAACTGATATTAATCCTTGGAACTGCTTTTTTCTTTATTTTCTCCATTGCATGACCGCTTTTGTGGCCTACTTTAACAACGAACTCTGCTCATTCTGTGGTAAGGACACACTGTATTACGGGGAAAGATAGAACAAACATGGATGAGCATTCAAGATAATCTTAAATTTTTGGTGGATAATACAAGGGATATTCCACTTTCATAATCATAAGATTAAAAATTAAGTTAGGTCTCATTTTATGAATTCATGATCTAAATCACAAACACAAAGTAATATTAGCATCAGTACGCACACAATAAAACAAAATTTACTTAATAAATATTTAGCTAAATATATACACTATTTATAAATATAGTTGTCGCCACACGTACAATAATTTTTATTTACTTGTCTATGTATTTTTATTAATTGGAATATACAATTATAAATTTTGCCATCTGAAATATACTTAGTGGTAGAATTAAAATATAAATAAATATTGCACGATCATTAGCCTAATAGATCGATATAGAACAATGATTAAAGTTACAGTAAGTTAACAATGATATTTAAGGTATAAGTGATACTGTACAAAACATTGCTCAGTATCGTGCTATATAACAAGTATTAAACAGCGTAGATTTTTTCTATATAACTTAATTTTATAATTACTTATTTATATAATTACTTATTTATGTAATTACTTTTTATTATTATTATTATTATTATTATTATTATTATTATTATTATTGTTATTATCATCATTCTCATTATTATTATTATCACTATTATTATTATTATTATTAATATTAATATTATTATTATTATTATTATTATTATTATTATTATTATTAATATTATTATTATTATTATTATTATTATTATTATTATTATTATTATTATTATTATTATTATTATTACTATTATTATTATACATAGTTACGCTAGTTTATAATAGAAAGATATTTGTAAAGTATTAATTCACATTACATATATATGTGCATATATCAAATTCATATTTTGGTTATGCTTTTATAAAATTCGGTTGGTGTATATATATATATATGTATATATATATATGTATATATATATATGTATATATATATATATATATATATATATATATATATGTATATATATATATGTATATATATATGTATATACATGTATATATATGTATATTAATATATATATTGTAGGTATTGCTTAGACTTTTAAGAATTGAATTTGATGATGAGAGTATGTAGCACTGTGATCTTGGATGTGATATTTCAGCAGCTGGACAGTCGGCAAATACGGCGGCAGCCAGTGGTAAAGTCCTAACTGGAGATCTAGATAGTAGCCTTGCCAGTTTAGCACAGAATTTGACGATTAATAAAAGTACTCAACAGCAAGTTAAGTAAGTCATTGTTTCCTCCTCTTTCTTATTTTACAACAAATTTTTTCTTATTTAAAAGAAGAAGAAAAAGAAAGAAAAAATAATTCTTTCAGGGGAATGCAATGGAATTCTCCAAAAAATACGGCTAAAACTGGTGGCCCCGCTGGATGGACACCGCAACCAATGGCAGCTACTACAGGCGCTGGATATCGTCCTATGGTGAGCCTAATTAATCGATAATAGTTTTTCGAATTATTATCAGCACGTATGTCATGTATGTAAATACATTACACATTGTCTTGATCAGCTTTCACATTAGTGTTAAAGCTTTTGGATTATTGGGTTTTTATGTACATCAAATGCATTTTTTGCTAATTATCATGCACACAACACATAGTCAAGGTAGCACTAGTCACATTGCATAAAGTTACGGTATTCGAATTTCTATGATAAAAATGATAAAAATGGAATAGTTAATCTATATGAATTTATTTATTATACCTATAAACTCTTAAAAAGATTATAAATGTGAGCTTTAAAAAGTACAACATATGTGCTTTTTCAAGTTTCCTTTTAGAATTTGATTGATACCTAAGATCATAGTTCTTAGGTATTTATAAACAAATTTGTACAGAGTTCTTCTACCGTTTGGCAAATTTAGTTGTGATGCATGCATGGCATATGGCATGTTACCGGCTGTTCCAGGGTCAAGGAATGACGCAACTTCCTGCTACAACCACGTTGGCCTTTCCCCCACAGACAGCACCATTGGTAAGTTACGTTTTTATGAAACCGTCTTGTGGATTAGAAACTTGCCTGATATCGCTAATTCTTTCAAAGCAGTAGTGCGGAATTTCTAACTTACCCTAATGATAATAAACATCATTAATTTCCAATGAAATATTTTTTTTTAGATGTTTGATTAAAGCTACATACATTAATGTTAAGTACCACTGCATTAAAGAATTTGATATTGCACTTCTTTATTGTACATTACTTGTTTATCCTTACTCTACAACTATGTATGCGCTATCCCAACTTTGTTACTAACTCGTTCCTGATAATATTATTTAGAAGAGAATATTACATTTAGATGTATAACCAGAACTTATTGGATTGCATTTCTAATAGATTATTAATCTTTGTTTGGCTTAATAGAACGAATATTTTGAGTCTAGAATGTCAATTAAAAATTGAATAGAAAGTAAACAAAAATTATCAAGTCGTTGTTTTTAGATGTAAATACGTGTAGAAAAGTTTGAGGAAAATTTTTATCACTGGACAATTGTCTGATAAAAATGAATTCCCTCGTGGTTTTAAACAATTAACTTTTGTGATTAGTGACAGGCTCTATCTTGGAATGCAGAAAAAAAAATTAATTAATTTGTTAAATACAGTTTCGGATAGTGGACATTCTTATTCTCGTCTCATTTAACACATTTCTGGTGTCTATAGGGTATGCAAGGTATGCCAATGGGCATGCAAGGTATGCAAGGTATGAGGCCGTTGTTGGGTACAATGCCAGGGCCCGCTGCTGGAGGTGGTGGTATGATGGTTGCGGGTGGAGCTGCCCCAATGATGATGCCTAATACAAATCCTATGATGGGTGCTAATCTTCAGCAGCAGCAACCACAACCTGCTGCTGCTCAGCCACAAGGCAATGCTGTTCAACTTGATCCTTTTGGTGCTCTATGAAGAGACTAGGTATTTGTTTAAAACATTTACCACAGTCTATAGACACCTCAATTAATTAATATCTTCTATTTATTTCTGTTGAAATTCTTCATTGGGCGAAAAAGAAAAGAGACATTCATTCCATTAGCAATGTTTTATGTTATTCATTTAGTCTTATTTTATTTTATGCCTACATTAATAAGATTTTGCTTTTTATGTTTGTGATTAATAATCATGATAACCGAATTAATTTATCGAACCCGTGAAGCTAATAATACAACGAAAGTAAATCGAATTAAATGGATATTAATAAATTTCACGCTATTTAGCAAAGTTGTAAAGATCTGTAATTAATATATATACAGACATAAATACATACACACACACATGCCGTATACATAGTTATGTTAATCAAAAATATAATTTTAATGTTATATATATATATATAAATCGCTCCTATATTATACTATTCTCATTCATACTATTGAATATTATGAATCATTTGAAATGTTTTTTAAATAGACATAAATTTCTTCTGTTTCAGGATTTCAAATGGAATAATGGAAAAGAAGCACCGATTTTGTAAATAATGTCTAAAATATGCTTAAAAAATATGCCCTTCTTCTGATTGGTATCGATCTAGGTTAAATGCTCTTACCTTGATCGACCTTCGAACTTCGTTCAAAACCACGTTGTCTCTCACTGTTAATATAGTTTATATTTATATCATCCTTTTCGCGATCATTCGATCTTAGATTTGCTATTTGTATGTAACAATTGCCTTGAAGTTTTCCTTGTTAAATGTAATAAAAATTGTTTAAGATATGTCAGATTGAGAGCTAAAAAATTGCGTTTAGAATCACACATACTTATATATGTATATGTGCTATTGTATAATCGTATTTTGATTCGCAGATTTCATATATATATATATATATATATATATATATATCTACAAATTATGGACAAAATTGCTCTGTGTATTTTGGAAGCTTTATAATAAGTTATTGCGCTGAAAAGATGAAGTATGACTTTTGTCCAAAAAAATAGAAAGATTCAAGGAATTCAGTGTGATTCTAAACGTTATTGAAAGATTAGATTAGGTACAATTGGCTGTTGCATGTGTTTATCTTACGTAAAAAAGAAGAAAAAAGAAAAAAAAAAAGAATCCTCGAGGAAAGGCGATATTCAAATAATAGTTTCACATCGGGCATCGATCTAGCATATCCATATAACATCATTACAATATTATTCCTTTTTAAAAATTTTTTTTTAGAAATCATTGGTTTTGGTCCAAGTGGAGGTTCACAATTATCCTATGTTAAAAGTATTAAATAATACTAATAATAATTAATTAAATAAATAATTAAAATAATAATAATAATAATAATTATTATTATTATTATTGTTATTATTATTATTATTACGTAATGAGATATCAGGTGGCGAGAATATGCATATATACGTATGTGCATGGAAAAATAAAAAAAAAGAAATTATTATATGTATATATGCGTATAAAATAACCACAATTCTATCGAATTTGAGGGAGATAAATGATGAGAACGAAGAAATGAAGCCGTATTTCATAAATGTTCTCTTTATTGTACTATTCCGAATATCTTAATTAGATAGTTCATTATTATGTATACAAGATTAATTTTAATTTAATTCTTTAGACATTAAGAAAACACACACACACACACACACACACACACATATATATATATATATATA
>NC_062194.1:4052527-4060027 GCF_912470025.1 Vespa velutina
GAAAACGATTTACCATTTGCAACATTGTTCACCAACGTATACGAAAGATAAAAATGTTGTTGTTAATATAATTATTTATTGATTAATATGTTGCAGTCAATCGGTTCTTCTTATCTTTGAATGATTTATTATTTTCGATCGATTTTACGATTGTAGTAAGGATTCGATGTCGACAAATTTTTTTCCAACGTAAAATCAATGCTTTTCATCGTATAATATATAACTGAGAATGTTATAGGATACATACATACATACATACATACATACATACATATATATATATGTATATATATATGTATGTATGTATATTTGTATGTATGTATGTATGTATGTATGTATGTATGTATGTATGTATGTATGTATAAGATAAAAATATATATTGGCACACGACGTAAGATTAATAATAATAATAATAATAATATTAATAATAATAATAATAATAATAATAATAAAAAGCAAAAAAAAAAAAAAAGAAAAAGAAATATCGTTCCTTTGGTACTACAATCAACAATAAAGTTTTGATTTACTTTACTCGACGTGAATTTCGATAGGATCAATATTTCACTAAGATTATATCTTCGATCGAATTTATGTTCGAAGTATTCATGATAGAATGCATTAAACGAAAAAACATGTAGTTATATATTAGAACCTATACACATACACACACACACACACATATATATATATACACACACACATATATATATATATTTACATGCCTCTGTATATGTTATTAATATAAAAAAAATCATTGCGCAGCATTGATTATACGTAATGTATTTCGTGATATAATGCGAAAGAAAGAAAAAGAAAAAAAAGGAAGGACAAAAAAAATTTCGCGTTATCGATTAATCCATTAACAAAAATTCTCGATATCCCATTGTTTTCCAATAAACATTAATATACTTATATCTGTATCTGCTCTGTTTAGCAGAGGTCAATGATCTCTTTTTCGAAAATTAAATCGAATTGTTGCATCGATGATAAAGCGCAATGATGAGCCAATAATGCCTTCACGTTGTACAAATGTCCATGAGAGACAGAGAGAGAGAGAGAGAGAGAGAGAGAGAATGAGGGGGTGGGGTGGGGCTGGAGTTGCCTGAAGGTATTGCCTAGTGTATGATAGTAAACAAATTAAATAGATCGATGTAAAAGAGATGCAGTAACGATATGACGATAATAAAGTTTAAAAATGAGATAAAAGAAAGAAAGAAAGAGAGAGAGAGAGAGAGAGAGAGAGAGAGATGAAACAAACAAGAGAGAAATATGAAGGAAGCCTATAGGTAGTCAAGAAATTTAAAACAAAGTTATATTGACAACGTTGACATAGTACTCGAAAAATATCTTTTTAGAGAGATTCATCGGAATTTATTTAAAAAAAAAAAAAAAAAAAAAAAAGAAAAAAAAGAAAAAAAAAAAAAGAAAAAGAAGACGGGAATAATGACCAAAAACGTCCTTTTTTTTTTTTAAGATTAATTATCTAATTAATTATTTCTTAAGATAAATTTTCTTTGAGTTTCTTTTTTTTTTCTCATGTAAATTAGCCTTCTGCGCCGTGCATTTACGTACGAAGATATTGCCGAGGCAATTTATTTAGCAAGCATAAGCAGTAAACCCGTTATTAGATGATCGGATTATTGTTATTTCTAATGAAACCTTTTCCTGTGGAGAAGCTGGGGTTGCGGGGGGTTGAGTAATTTTGTTTTCTTTCTCTTTTTTCTTTCAGATTAATTCGTGATTTCATTGTAAATGTTATCCCAAACGTACGAAATACCGAAGATATACCAATGTGATTAGAAATTAGAAATATTTAATACTATAATCGTGATATGTAGTTTCTAATCTAAAAAAAAGCTAAACTATTCTTCTCGTTGCTCGCTAATGTATCTTCTTATTGTTGCCTAATAATGTTAGAAATCAATGCTTGTTCTTTGATCGTGTTATGCTAAAGCATTCTTTCCTATTAAAATATGATGAAACAATTTTTGAAACGTTGAGATTAAATAATTATTAATTTTTATTTAAACGAAACTTTTGATCCTAAATCCTTTTCTAATTATTACATCGGATAATAGATTTAATTGTATATCGTATATTTTATTTCTTTCGTTTTTCAAACGTATCTTAACGTATATTATTCTTTTCTTTTTTTTTTCCTTTTCTTTTTTCTTTTTTTCTTTTTTTTCTTTTTTTTTTCTTTTATGACAATAATTTTACGACAGTAAATTATAATGAGTCAGAATTACGATAGAAAAAGAAAAAAAAGAAAGGAAATATCCACGTGTAATATTTCATAAGAAATGTTGAAATAATATGAAGCTTTTTTTTAGACTTTATCGTAAATTTCTAAAAAAGAATAAGATATTAACAAATAATTCGGATCTCGTACGTTTTGGTTTCGTTTGTAGATTCTCGATCGATCGATCAATTGAAATAACGATGGAACTTTGATCGTTGGATATTATAAAATTGTAAACGTGTTGTTTGTGAATCGGGAAGAAATTATACGAATGATCGCGATCGGAATCAGAGAAATGGGTTCATTACATCACAAAGAGAAAGAGAGAGAGATAGAGAGATTTCAATTCTCTAAGTTCCGCATTCTACATGCTATTTATTACTATTATCATTGTATGGCGCTATTCGTTTTTCTAGATTTCCAGAATAATGGGTGCAAATGTATAATGTAAAACAACAAACAAAAAACAGCAAACCATAAAAAACAACAAACAAAAAGAACAATACATTCGTTAAACAAATGTACATACATATACAAGAGACGTTTTAAATGACGTTTTAAGATTGAACATTATTGCGAGATCATTAGAATTTTGGCCATGAAATTAGAGAAATTTTTTACTTCCTTTTTTGTGTTTTCAAAATGCATGCGCGTCGAGGAGATTAAAACAAAAAACATACATAAAAAAAAAAAATTAAAGAACAGAATAGAATATACCGAAAAGAAGGAGAGAGAAAGAGAGAGAGAGAGAGAGAGTAAGATAATATATTAATAATAATAATAATAATAATAATAATAATAATAATGATATAATATGATAATATATTAATTATTACTATCATTTACGAGATTCATGTTATTATTAACAATACCATAATACACTATGAATATGTTGTAATATTTACTGTGTAGCACATCAATGACATTTAATAGAATATTTACTGAAATCATTTAACATAAATGAATGACTTACATATATCGTTACGATATCGAGATTTTACGATATTACGAAATAATCAAATAATTTTTCCCTTCGGTGATTTATTTAAGAAAATTTAATGTACCTTCGAACACAATGATATACTATTATTAATTATTTTATCTTATTTTATATGTTGTTTTTTTTTCTTTTTTTTTTTTTTTTCTTTTTTTATAATTTCAACATTGATTTTTATGAAATTACATTATTTCTTTTTCTCTTATACTTCATACATGCTGCAAGAGTTGAGACAAAAGCTTTTAAGTGATAATAAAAATCAATTACTCTTTTTCGAAACTTTTTAGGTTTTTAGTTTAACAAACTAGGTTTGTATTTTTACAATCTGACAAAAAAAAAATTAGCTTAGACAATGTCTCGAAAAAGAGTAATTGATTTTTAAAAATCACAACTAGAAACTTTCGGCTCATCCTTCACTTTTATTATGTTTTAATCTTTGTTACATATACATATATATATATATATATATATATATATATATATATATATACAGACACACGCACACACATGTGTATATGTCCCTATTATTTATATAATACTTATTCTATCGATTCGAAAGACAACAACTTGGTCTTTTTTCTTTCTTTCTTTCTTTCTTTCTTTTTTTCTTTCTTTCTTTTCCCTTTTTTTTTTAAATTGCAAAAACACAAGGTTTCCATCTTTCTAATCGTACAATTATTATTATGTCTATAAACAATTTTGCAATCGAAGTTGCAATTTATACGGTAAGTATCTACATTAGGTACGTTCGTAAATGTCCTTCTTTTATAGGAAAAGAAAAAAAAAGAAAAAAAAAAAGAAAGAAAGAAAGAAATAATAATAAACGTTTTATGTACATAAAAATCGAAAAATACAAGAAGAAGAAAAATCATTGTCCCTCTTCTTCGATATCTTGCTAAGAACATTTAGATGTTCGATTCGATAAGAATTTCTTTTTTACCGAGACAGCAAATATCGATTATCTTCGTCACAAAGTATATATGTGTGTATAAATATATATATATATATATATATATATATATATATACACGCACACACACAAATAGAGACAACGATTAGATCATTAAGATGTATAGGAGTTGTATTCTTCGTTAGAAAGAATTCCTCCCTGATTCCTTCATCAACCCTTCTCTCTCTTTCTCTCTCTTTTTTTTCTCTCTCTTTCTTGCACGTATATATTATGTATGTGCATTGGCTTTTATTCATGAGAATTTATCGTGGGCCAAGATTTATGAGACAGCGATGAACTTTTCATTTGTTAATCAACGGACACAGTAAATATCAGTGGAATCGAGAGGACTGGACAATCGAAAATTAACGAGACAAAGAAAGATAGAGAGAAAAAAAGAAAAAAATAATAAAAAATATACAGAGAGAGAGAGAGAGAGAGAGAGAGAGAGAGAGAGAGAGAGAGATAGTTAGATAGATATAAAGATAGATACAGAGATAGAAACGAGACGATTATCCCTTTTGTTTCCTTCAATTTTAGCGATATTATCGAATCGAAGAGTCAATCTGGTCTCTCACGATACCTCCTACCATAATCGTGGCGATCCTCGCGTAATGGATAACTATTTCACGATGACATTTTCTCTGTTGGACACGAAACAAACCGAATGGAAAGCGAAAGTGGTTAATAACCCTTAATAAGCTTCACAAACGAATGAACGAGAGAGAGAGAGAGAGAGAGAGAGAGAGAGAGAAATGAAGAAGAAGGATTACTTCGGGTGATTTTTTTTTCTTTCTTTTCTTTTTTTTTTTTATTTTTCTTGTTTTTATTTTGTTTTATTATTAGCGAGGTCGTACGAACAAATTAAGTTCAACGTTTGTGAATCATCGGGATGAATGTGCAAATTGGAGAGATCGGTAAGTAAAGAAATATTATATTTTGCATTTATCTATACATTTTGTTTTAAAAGAATATTGCAAATAAATAATCGAACGTTTTATATATGACTTATTATTATGTTAATGATTTATAAAGAATGTTAATCTTAACGATTGTAGATACATAGATAATAGAATTAGATACAACGAAAGACAAAGAAAATGCTTTAACGTGATATAATTTTCAAGTATGTATGTATTTTGAAAATTTCACGATTGTTTTAATAATCGTATTTTACAAAAGAGAAAAATTATCGGCATGAAATTAATTTGAATATTCAAAGCTTTGCAATGTTTCTTTTTTTTGTTTTTTCTTTTCATTTTTTTTTTCTCTTGTTGAAATATAAATTATGCTTGATATTATGTAATTATATCGGCGTTAATAATATTATAATTTTTACATTATATAAATTTTTTTTTTTTGTAGGGACGAAAAAAAGTTGACTCACAGGGGAAATTAATTATTACGAATATATTCTGGACGTTTTCTTCTTTTTTTTTCTGTTTTTTTTTTTTCAAAAGGTAATCTTCATTTAAATATATCTCGTATAGTAAAATATATCTCGGGATACGGAGAAGACAATTTGTAAAAAGTTTTGAGGCATGCACAGACGTTGTTCCTTCCTCTAAAAAAAAAAAAAAAAAAAAAAAAAAAAATAGAAAAAAAAAGAAAGGAAAAGAAATAATATTCGTTTTGCTCAGAATGAACATGGAAAGGCTAAGATTTTTATCGTACTCGTTCGGAGTAAAAAAATTTTCACAGAGAAATTAGCGTTAAGACTCACGGGATCTTCTCTGTTACGGTCTTTAAAAGAGCCATCCAACTCGTAACAATTTAAACGGTGCTTATTGTGCAAAGTTAAAAGTAGAATCACGTGTTATTTCTTTTACGGTATTTAAAGGTCCTTCCCGATGTCGTTCCGTTCGACAATCGTTTGACGATGACGTTATTGAGAATTGCGAGATAATAATTGAGCAATCCTTTCTCTTCCGAGGAATTCCTTAAAAAAATTATATATATATATATATATGTGTGTGTGTGTGTGTGTGTGTGTGTGTGTGTATGTGTAGATATACAATATGTATGTATTACAATTGGTGCCATCATCGAAGATGGATATCTATTCCTAAATCGTGAGTGATTATGGTCGTGAGTGTAATCGAATATAAAACGTTGATTTTTTTGTTTTTTTTTTTTTAAATATACGTATACGAGATATTTTTATTAAAAAAATTATAATTTCATTATTCAATCTTGTACAATATAATTATTTATAATTAATTCATCGAATTGCAATAATTCGAAATATTTCACTAAGTTAATTAAAAAATTTAATATTATATATATATATATATATGTATATAATGATCATATTTCAAATCAGATATCGAGAATGCAGATAATTAAATTTAAATAACATATTTTATTGATTCACCAAAAAAAAAAAAAAAAAAAAAAGAAAAAGAAAAAAAGGAAAATAATGGAAAAAGTCATATTTTTTGGTGATCTAGAGAGAAAGAAAGAAAAAAACTAAGAATACAGGAAGAGGCGGACAGAATGTGAGAGTGAGAGAGAGGAAGAGAGAAAGTGAGATCGATTTTATACTATTCGTGTCGTGAATTTACGTGATGTTAGCTCTCACTCGTGAGGATGACCTCTTCAGGGTTAACCATGCAAGTTGTCTATGGATGCACGAGCCTGATCAGATCTCGCGGAATCGAAAGCAATAGTCGTGTGTCAGGGCTAATATCGGAGATGAAAATGGGGTCACGTTGTTAGTATCCGTAGTGTAATGGTAAAAGGATGCGCTTGCTTTCCCCTTCTCTCTCTCTCTCTCTCTCTCTCTTTCTCTCTCTCTTCTGTATCCTTTCTTTATGTTTCTATTCTCTATCTTTCTCACAAGACTTCCAGGATAAACCAATCGGATCGTCTTTTTCTTGCTGTGCGCGATCTATGGAAGCGTGGGAGAGCATGTCATTCAACGAGATTCTAATACATACATGTTTTGTGTATATATATATATATATACAAAACACACACACATATGTATAGATACATAGTATACATGAATACACGATGATCATCCTTCTATATATATATATATATATATATATATATATATATATATATAGATAGATATATATTATTCATATACGTTACGTATACGGACTACCTACAACCGATTAAACTACGTTGAATTTTTTTTTCCAACACTTCCGACCACGAAAACATATTGATGCAATTTCATAGGAAAATATTCAAGCGAAACATTTTCGTGTTCACTTTATTTAACGATACTACATGACACGTAGAATGTAGGTATAGTATGTGTGTATGTCTGTATGTACGTTCGTTATCGTTATAGAAAGGTTT
>NC_062194.1:4065027-4090027 GCF_912470025.1 Vespa velutina
TTATCGTTTCTTTTTTTGCTTTTTTATTTAATTGTGTAATACGGCGATGAAACTCAAGAAAAAGGTTAGTTTGCAAAAACATTATTAACGCATGAACCGTTCTTGTTTGAAACTATATATTGTCATCGTTATACATACGTTATGTTAAATCAACATAACCTAGCCTTTATTAACAACGCGTCCCACCTATCTACGATCAAAAATCAATACTGAATGTACACCAATTAAACGATTCGCTCATTCATAAAACAGAAGAGAAAATAACGCATATCATGTGCAGGTACATATATAATGTTCTTTGCTTATATAGTATTTATCTTTTTATTATTATCATTATTATTTAATTTATTTACATTATGTTATATTTTTGTCTTTTCTTTTTTTTTTTTTTTTCCTTCTTGAAACTGTTCAAATGTTTAGTATAATTAACACTATCCATTATTTAATTAAAGAAATATCTGACATATAGGAGGGATAGAATTGATTTCTATTTGATACTTGTAAATAATATACAAACTTATCTAAAAAGTTTTAAATTGAAGTCTGAGAATCCCTCGGCTGAGTAAATCAACTTTTCTCTGTCTTTACTATGTTGTAGTATCTATCTAATGCAACTTGGAAGGTGAAACTTAGTGATAAGATCGTATCATCAGATATTCTCAAAGATCATTAATACATTTTACGAACTTTAACATATAAATAAACTTAATCATATCGTCTATACATATACGTATACATATATACGTACATACATACATATATATATATATATTTTTTTTTTTTATACATGTATAAATGTATTTTAGTGAATGTCTTATCAATAGATAAGAGAAAAATTGATTGACATTGATTACATTTTATTTAATATTTGGTATATACTTTGTTGTAAATAATTGCAGATATATATTTTATATAAGTTACATATCTATCAAATGTAAAATGTATTTTTCACTATGTCTTACGTTCAATGAAGTTAGAAAATTTGCTGATACAGGAAAATGAGAGAAAAAGAGAGAGAAAGAGAGAGAGAGAGAGAGAGAGAGAGAGAGAGAGAGAGAGAGAGATTTTTAAGTTTCTGATGACGACGTTTCGAAGAGGCACATAATATTATAACTCACACGTTACCATTAAGTCCTTTTTATTTTCTATTTTCATTCTTTTTCTCTTTCTATTTTTCTTTTTCTCGAAGAAAGAAGACAGAACCCTCTGTACTGTAAACTTTACGTTTAGTCGAGTTGACAAACTTGCCGAAGTTGTACTTTTGCCACTACGTTCGTGCCGGAAATACGGTATTTCGTGTTCTCGATTCTCTAATATACGTTTGAACTTTGACTCCTTCCCTTAGAAACCCGTCAAACTTTCTCGCTTTAAAATAATTCTTTTCATAGTTCGTATATATATATATATATATATATATATATATATATATATATATATATATATATATATATATATATATGCAGATACTTTCGAAAAATAAATTTTTATTTCATTAGTATCACAACAAATTTGTAATCATTATCATTTCGTTAAAATCTTATTTAATTTTGATAATTAAATATCTTCATCGTTAATAGGATTAATCTCTATGTATCGTATATACATATATGATGTATACATATATCGTGTAGATGTCTGATCTGAATTAGTTAACGATCGAACGCATTACAGCTACATACCATTTATGTTTTCGATGATGTTCATAAGAGCGTTTATATATATATATATATACATTCATGTATATATATATATATATATATATATATATATATACATTCATGTATATATATATATATATATATATATATATATATATATATATATATATACATATGAATATATATATATTTGGTTGCCTAAATTGTTCGTAATTAAATAGTGCATCTCTATAGCACGAATCAAAAATTTCTATGCTTATAGTTTAACATTTTGAGGAAAAAGAGAATGAAGAGAAAAAAAAAATATATTATAATCTAAGATCTATCGAGAAAGAGAGTTATTGCGATTATCGTAATTATTTTTGTTTATAGATCAATTTAAATAATTTTTAATAATCATTTAAAAACTTTTGATTTATTCTTTATAAGAATATTCCTATAACGACGTTCGTACATCTATCTATCGTATATCGTTATCATATATTCGTAATATCGATTACTTCGATTAAAAAATATTTTTACAAAATATTTTAATGATTACCAAAGCATATTAACTCAATTAATTATAAAGGAGAACGTAAAAGCTTCTGTATTTTTTGTTTTAATTAGATAAGCATATAATACGACGATTAATGCGATGATTAATTGAAAGCTAATTGATTCAGTTAAATTAACGTATTTTTACTGACGAATAAATGCGATGATTTAATCTTGATGATAATTTCTTCTTTCTTTTTCTTTTTCTTTTTTTTTTTTGTTTTATACGCGATATGTTAATATTTATTTTTCATAGTATATTTCGTATCGAAGCGTTTTAAAGTGGAATGTCTGACATCATATTGATCTGTACTACTAGCTCTCGAAGTGCATTTCACCGAACGGAAAATGATAATCAGCTATTGAAATTTAAAGATAATATTGCATATTTTTTAGTACACAAAATTATTGTAATTTTTAAATATTTTTTTATAGTTATTGGTATATATATATATATATATATATATATATATGTAGATAATTTTTAAATCAATTTTTATCTGATTAAAATATACGAGTAAGTTTAAAATACAAGTTTTATCGTTTTTAAAGAGAATTGTAAAAAATATTGATATCTTTTGTATTTTCCTTTTAAGGGATTCGCGTTTAAGAGAACGATTTTTTTTTTTTTTTAAATTTACGCATCATTTATCGCGAATAGAGAAATATCAATGGAATAATTCGATTGGAAATTTCATTTAATTTTAGAAATTTCTTTAAAAAAAAAAAAAAGAATATTCATGTTTGTGGCGAGCGAGGAAAAGAAATTGTAATTTGAAATGTTCATCGCGTAGCTTTAATATTTAACGTTTTTAAAGATTTTTAGATCTTTTTTCTGAGATTTTTGTCTCTCGTTTCTCTCTCTCTTTATTTCTCTCTCTTTTCTTTTTTGTAATTTTAAATTCGTTATTTCAGTTCGTGCACAAAAAGAGGATAAAAGTCCGGATGATTATTATACATATTATATGTATGTTACGTCGCGAATAAAATCTTTTTTCTTTTCTTTTCTTTTTATTCTCTTTAGTTACTTTTTTTTTTTTTTTTTTTTTTTTTTTTTTTTTTTTTTTTTTTTTTTTTTTTTTTTTTTTTTTTTTTTTGAAAAAGCTCTAGAGAAGTAGCTACGCGCCAAGTCTTCGTTAGTAAAGGTATATATGCGATATCATAATTTATGTTTGTGTTTTATGGTCTGTCTATGTGTATCTCTCTCTCTCTCTCTCTCTCTCTCTCTCTCTCTCTCTCTCTCTCTCTCTGTGTGTGTGTGTGTGTGTCCGTGTGCGCGCGCGCACACGTGTATACTAGAATATCGTGACAAGGAAATAAATTTGCGTTGGGTTATAAACGACCAGAGTTACTTCGTTTCCCAGTAGAAGATCCTGCATTATAATACGAGATTCGTACAAATTAGTATCGGTCGATTCCTCGTTGCGGAAATTTATTTTATTTCCGATACAAACGTTCGATATGCTATTGGAAAGAGAGAGAGAGAGAGAGAGAGAGAGAGAGAACGGTGCAAAATTTTAAAATTTTTTCTTTCACCCAGCTTCAATCGATTTTTATCTTTCTGATTACGAATTTATAACATTGAATCTATTCCTTGTTATTTATTCGGAAAGTAATTGATTTAAATAAATTTTGATAGAAAAACAAACAAATAAATTGTATTGGCAATACAAAGAAATAAATCTAAATTTTTATTTCGATATAGACAAATAAATTATGATAAATAAACTATGACTTAATTCTTCATGCGAAAGAATTAAATATATATTATTATAATGGAAATAAATAAATCATGATATGGGTATATTAAATAAAATATATGTATCTGCATACGAACTATTTTAATGGAGATAAATTGTGATGTTGATATAACGTAATACAAATATATTGTGAGACGAGAGTTTCTATGTGGTGCAAAAAAAAAAGAAAAAAGAACGATTGCTTTTTCTTTCTTTCTTCATTTTTTTCTTTTCTTTTTTTTTTTCTTTTTTTTTTTCTTTTTTTTTTTTTTTTTAGAACACCAGCTTACCCTTCTTCTTTTTTTCTTCTCTTTATTTTTATTTGCAGATTGCACGAAACCTCAAGCCGAGAAATCTTTTTGTTTGCCATTGGAAAAGATAAAAATTAGTTTAAAAAAAAAAAAGAAAAAGGAAGAGTAAGTTGCGTAAAAGTCGACTAATAGATTTTAAAAATTATTTAAAAACTTTCTTTCGAATCTACTTTTAATACAATAATTTCATTTTTCACGAATATTGTACATGAATATAGTATATACATACGTATGTACCTTACATATAAAAGCTCTGATGGTATTGTTAGTTTCGACTTTCATATGATAAAGAATAATCATAGTTAAGTATTTCAGTAATGGACTAGTTTCAAATTCATCGCGCTTTTAAGCAGCAAATACGATACGAAATATGTCGAAAGTTTAAAATTCAATGGTCGAACAGGTTTTGTTCGTATCTTTTGTAAGTTGTACCTGCCTTTCAATTCGTTTTTATTACCTTGATCGACGTGTGCATATATATATATATATATATATATATATATATATATATATATCTTGTACATATCTATACTTCGTAAGTAAGTAAGTACATAACTTTCGAATATTTTAGATCAATGAGAGAGCATATTCTTAATTAACTACGTCACGCATTCGCATTGATTGATCTACAAAAGATGATGATGAATAATATGTGAAGAATGAAATAATAATAATAATATAAATATATATATATAACAAGAGAAAGTGATTGATTGGAAAAATCTAACAGCAATGATAGATATTTACACAATTATATATATATATATATATTTTTTTTTTTTTTACATGTCCAATTTAACACATAGATATCGTAATCTTTTAGGCCAATAATTTCAATTCATTTTACATAACGCACGTTATGGCACACTTATAGATATTTGTATTCGTTAAATCTAATTAGGTTTTATTCTTATAAAAATATTATTATTATTTTTATTATTAATATTATTATTATTATTATTATTATTATTATTATTTTATATTCGTAGGTCAATGTTTACAAACAATATATATAAGTTTGATCTTATCATAGTCACGATAGTGTGTATTACAATTGTAATACGAGTTTTAAATATTGGATAATATTTATTTTATTTATAAATTCGGTCATACAGAGGAATAAACATATATTTTCGATAAGAGAAAGAAAAGATATTACTAAGAAGAGAAAAATAAAAAAAGTATTATTCTCGTTGAATATTTCATATAGGTATATCTCTCTTGAGATATGGCACGGTTAATCTCACGTCAGATAACTATAATCATTATCATTATAATTATCATTATTATTATCATTATCGTAAGTGCATATCGTATATAAAAAAATTTACACGTAAATATATGTATATACTACTGTTAGTTGGATAATAATTTTGATTTAAACTCTCGTGATCTTTGTTGTTTACATTCGAGCTCGTACGATTGTTTCAAGTTTTTTTAATTTTTTATTTTTTATTTATTTTTCTTTTCTTTCCTTTTTTTTTTTTTTTTTTTTTTTTTTTTTTAACCGATCTCATCGAGCTCTCGTGTATGGGAGGAAAAGAAAGCTGTGTGTATAGTTTTAAAAAAGAAAATGAAAGATAGAGAGAGAGAGAGAGAGAGAGAGAGAGAGAGAGAGAGAGAGAGAGAGAGAGAGAGAAAGAAATGACGAAGTTCAGGTAATTATAATCCCAAGGTGGGTCGAACTTGGTGAGGAGAGGAGGCCAACGTTAATTAATCGTGGCTCCCGCGTTCTCGTTAATTCCCACTCGCAGAATTGTTGTGTTGAATTGACAGAAAGAGAGAGAGAGAGAGAGAGAGAGAGAGAGAGAGAGAGAGAGAGAGAGAGAGAGAGAAAGAGATAGAAAGAGAGAGTGAAAGACAGAGAGAGAGAGAGAGAGAGAGAGAGAGAGAAAGAGAAAGAGAGAAACCTACGGACAACAACTGAGACACAGGACCGACGATGACGACGACGACTACGAGTGTTAGGCAATTCGTCCGCTTTTTAATGAAATGCGTACGACCTATTTTTTATCTCTCCCAAGGTACGAAAGTACGAGATGCCGATTGATATCGAAGTGTGGCTCTTTTGCCTTTACCAAATCCTCGCTATAATAGCAAGACCATGACGCAAAGCCACGTCCCACGATCCCATCTATAATGGTTAGAAAAAAAGATATAATCGTTATTGACGTTTTGCAAAATGTACGAACGTTAACTATTTCGACTAGATCGATAATGCACTTTTCTTTCTTTTTTCTCTTTTTCTTTTTTTTTTTCTTTTTTTTTTTTTTTGTTTTTTTTTTTTTCGTTTTTCTTTTTTCTCTTTTTTCTTCTGAGAAAAAAAATCTTATTCCCGTCTTGTCATTTTCGAATGATTATATATTTTCGGGGGAAACAATCTTTTGTTTTGTTTTATTTAAGTATTACGAAAAGAATTGGTTTTATTCACTTATTTTTATTTCTATTGCGTCTTAAATGGATTTGTATTTATCATAAATAGAATAGAAAAGAAAAGAAAAAAAAAAAAAAAAAAAAAAAAAAAAAAAAAAAAAGAAGAAAAAGAAAAAAAGGAAGGCAATTAATAAGATATTTTAATAGGACGAATATATGATTTAGATTATTCTCATTTCATAATCGTAATTACAATTTTTATTATTTTCAATGGGATTTGTATTAAAGGAAACGTAAAAGGAGAATTATTAAGTAAAATTTTTTTATTTATTTTATTTATAATCAATAAAAGTATATTTTATATAATTGATATATGTAGATAAAATATTATGCAATTATAATTATAACTTAAGTCAATTATTAATTATGATAATATATTTTATTTTACGAAAATTTCTATATTATGAAAAACAGATTTAATATATATATATATATATATATATATATATATATATATATATATATATATATATATATATATATATATATTTATCAATGAGTAAAATATATTTATATAATTTAGGCCAATTTTATATTTATTATCATAACATATATTTCATTTTAGATGGATCTTTTAATGTGTATTATAAGAAAGAAAAAAGCATCTAATATTTGAATAGAAAACTTATATGATATATTAAAATCACTTTTATATTCGTCATCCTTTAGAGAACAAAAATAAATAGAGAAAGAAAGAGAGATAGATAGAGAGAGAGAGAGAGAGAGAGAGAGAGAGAGAGAGAGAGAGAGAGAGAGAGAGAATAATAATATTGAAAGCTTGATAATTTGTTCGGTAGATCAAATAGATTGCGTGAACACTATTCCATTTAGTTATAACATCGTTCAACGTTTTTTGTGTTATCGATGCGATGAGATGAGTAAAAATTAAAAAGCGAAACTATGTTATTACCACTTTAGTTAAAGTGTTTTCTCCTTCTATATATGTATACAAAAATATCGGGCGCGCTCTCGTTATACTTATACTGACAAGAGTTTTTGCCAGAAGCAATCACTTTTCTCATACACACACATACTTATATATATATATATATATATTCTACATCACAAAACCAGTTTTTAAGTGGCGCTTAAGAGTACTCTTACCGACTTCTCTCATTATAATTTTATGTAATATGGGAGCGTTCGAATAAAAAAAAAAAAAAAAAAAAAAAAAAAAAAAAAAAAGAAGAAAAAAAAAATAAACAAAAGTCATTTGGAATTTCAAGGACATTTTTTTTAATATTAATTGGAATCGTGTAAAAAACAAAAACAAAAAAAAAAGAAGAAAAGAAAAAAGAATGAGAAATTTTCGCGTTTTCTTTTTTTAATTTATGATTACACGTAATTTTTTGTTGAAGCTTCGAATACGTAAAAAAAAAAAAAGAATACGTTTGAAATATTTTTTATTTGTTATTTTTTTTTTTTTTTTTTTTTTTCCTTTAGCAACAAGTTACAGATAAACTGATAATTTATTTTTTATATGCTTTCAAGTAAAAAATAATCAATTCGATTTTTCAATATTTTCTAACGCGTCAATTTTTATTTATTATTTTATTATTTTATTATTTTTTTTTGCATGAACTTCGATAAACCGAAGAATCAATTATGCACAAAACTGGATATATGTGAGACGTTCATTATGCGAAATGGCCAGATGTTGTTAGGTGGGTTATCGTTTATAGCGTGCTAACGAGCATGCTACAAGTGTTCTTGACACTTTCGAACCTTCGAAAGAGAGTAGGACCAGGGACACGAAAATATTATTCATTGACAATGAGAAATTCAATCTCGATGATTTCAATCCTCGAATTAACTTACAAAAGTATCTATACTTATATAATCGATTCAATCTTAAATATTTCGTCCTTTCGTTAGATTATTTTTCGAGAATATTTTTTTTTTTTTTTTTTTTTAATCCATTCGTTATATTATTTTATTTAAAAGATGAAATGATCGCGCTCAGATAAAAAGATATGAAAAGGCATGAAAATGGTAGATGAAAACGAAAGAAAGGGAAAGATATGAAAAATTACAAATATCTTTTATACATTAAAAGTCCAATGTTACTGATGTTCTTTCTTCGAAAGTATATAACAAAAAAGTATTCCTGAACATTTTTACGATGTTACATTTAGCTTAGCATATCCTTGAAAATGAATATATCTTCATTTTCGAGATATAACTTTTACAGCGAGATAGTATTTAACACGATTTAAAAAATATATATTCAGGTGTATCGTATAGTTAAATATAAATGTTGATAAAAATAATTAAGCCAGACTCCTTAAAAAATTAATTTATTATTTAGGGAAAGGATGAAAGTTTATGAAATAACTTTTTTTGTGTGTATACTTGCTTGTTTGCGTGCGTGCGTGTTCAATTGCTAGAGATATTTATTTCTCTCTCTCTCTCTCTCTCTCTCTTTTTTCTCTTTTTTTTTTTTTTTTTTTTTTACCGTAGAATACAATTTTTCGAAATAGAATTTTACAACTTTTTTACGAATACGTATATACGTATATATGATATGTACATATATATATATATATATTCTGTATCGAAGTAAAATTTAATTACATTTATGATAAACGGGATTACGAAGGGAACGTTTTAATTGGCAATTGTGACAATCACGATTCACGCTTAAGTCAATTTGAAGTTGCATTGAGATTCATCAAGTAATACAATTAAAATTATCGAACGTTGATTAACACGATGATGCGGTAAACAGAGTTTAGAAACATTTTCAATGATACTTTGATTGTCATGGTATTCAACGTGTTATCACCATTTAATCCTTAATCGGATTAAGGAGTCATTTAGGTTTATTATATATAATTGATGATACATACGCATATAAACACACATATTATCACGTTGAATTAATGACAAGACGATCGATAATTGTTCATTATCGCTTATATATGATAATTAATTCAATTAACACACGGTCGAGTTTTTTTTTTTTTTTTTTTTTTTTTTTAACTTAATAAGTTTGTAGGTATACAAATTCGTGAAGTTTTTAATGTCAAGTTTGTCGAAGTACGAAATATCATATTTTTCGAATGTATCAATTACGAGTATGATTTAGCCAGATATGATATATTAAAATGATCTCTAATTATAAAGTCATATATTTTTTCATTTTGAGATATTTTTACAAGCATTCGGGTTTGAATTATTTTGGAAAAATTATTATTATTATTTTTTTTCTCTCTTTTTTTTTTTTTTTAACACCTCTTAAATAATTTATCGTCGGACAACTTTTATAATCATTGGGCTCATACGTAAGAATATAGGAATTTTTGTTTGATCGTAATTTTTATTAATAAATTAATTTATCGGTTTAATCCTTGAATTATTAATCGGAAAAGAGAAATGGTTTAATTAAGGAAAATATTTTATTATCTTTCTATTGTTATTATCCTTTTTGTTCATTCATTAATTTAATTCAAAAAAAAAAAAGAAAAAAGAAACTATGCATTTTCATTTATACATTTTTACATTTTGAATAGTCTATTTGAATTAGTTTTTCATTATAATATGATGCAACAAAATGATGACCATATAAATTTTTATATTATTTCCATTTTAATATCCGCTAGATGATTAATACAATATATATATATTTTCTTTTTTGTAACATTTCTACAAAAAAAAAAAAAAAAAAAAAATAGACCATCTATTAAAAGACTAAACGATTCTTTTCTGATTGATATTTAATTCGAATTTATATTTATATTTTGAATGGAAATATAGTTCATACATACATATGCATTTCAACGTACATTGACAAATTCAATATATTGTACTATATATGGAACACATTTTTCATTAAATTTCATATGGCAAAATGACGATGATGATGATGATGATGATGATGGTAATAATAATATAAATTTTACATTACTACCACTTTAACGTAGAATACGATAATTGTTGTATTATATACATTCTTTTTTCGAAACGTTTATAAAGGTAAAAAGGAACAAAGAAAATCGAACGATGAATAAATAAATAAATAAATAAATAAATGTATAAATAAATGAATGAATAAATAAATAAATAAATATATAAATAAATCATGTACTGAAGAAATTAAACATTACTTTTCCGATCGATGTTTAATTCCTGCTTCTGTCGCGTATATTTTATAGAGTTTTGTTAAAATTTCGACAAAATTTCCGTCGTATAACAAAAAGAGAGAGAAAGAGAGAGATCGAATGTGTGCATATGTATGTACGTGTGAGAGAGAAAGAGAGAGAGATAGAGAGAGAGAGAGAGAGACTACAGAGAGACTATAGAAATAGAGAGAATCACAAAGTGGTTGGTAGAGGAAGAGAAGGAAGGTAGGAAGGGATAGGAGGAATAGAAGGAGGAGGAGAAGGGTAGAAAGGGATAGGAGGAATAGAAGGAGGAGGAGCAGGGATCGTTGGTGCGATCGTAGATTTTCGAAAGCGGTTCGATTTAACAAAATTTACGCGGCAGGTTTGGTGGTGCGGTGGCTTGTATCGACCGCGCGCACATTCGCCATCCGCACGTATATTTTCGGTACTTTTGCCAGGGCGCATGCCTCGTCTCGTCTCGTCTCGTTTCGTTCCGTTTCGTCACCTATAACGAGCGAGTGAGAAACGACGCATAAATTCTCGCCATTTTCGGATGATCCGTATTAAAACAAAACTGAAATAAATACATCGTGAATTATCAAGATTCATTCGAAAGTTTTTTTCACTATCGATTTCGTTTGTCTATTTCGACAAATTTTTTCGTTCAATTCTATTTTCTTTGTTCTTTCTCTTTGTTTCTGTTTTTCTCTCTCTCCTTTTTTATTCTTTTTTTTTTCTTTTTTTTTTTTTTTTTATTCGTGACATTGAATTGAACAAACGGAGACGAATGGAGGATCGTGCGGTCTTTTTTTCCTTTTTTCTTTTTTTTTTTCTTTTTCGAACATTGAAATCCATTAAATAAGTAATATGAAAGATCATTTTTCAAACGATACAAATTTATTAATCCGATTAATTTATCTGTACGCATCGATGATATAAATAAATTTATCTTACGATTAATTCGATTAATTTATAAAATTTAATTGTCATTGATACGATACTACGTCGTTATATTAGATAAATATTTTTGTTATTTGTTCAATCGTAATCTCGTTAAACGATTGATTAATTGTGCATAGATAAATAGATAATTAAATCGTCGTAATGAGTAATTCAAGATGGATAAACATCTTTCATTCTTTCAGTTGAATATCATAGTTAAATGTTATGGAAATTATTAGGAGAGAGATAAAGAAAGAGAGATAGAGATAGAGAGAAATAAAGAGAGAGAGAGAGAGAGAGAGAGAGAGAGAGAGAGAGAGAGAGAGAGAGAAAGAGAGAGGAGAGGTTGTTAGGAAGGAACTTTTGACTTGAAGTAGTATATCGTAAGTATTCAGTAGAGAAGATCCCTTTTAAAGCTCTACGAAGTACTGTCGTATAAATTCCCTTTGGTAAACCATCCTTGCTCGCATAAGTTTTACTTAAAGTATTTCCTATGATATCGAATAGATATGTACTTTCTCTATAGATATTTTGTACGTTATATATATATATATATATATATATATATATATATATATATATACATATATAGATCGCTTCTTCGAATATCGAATTTTTCTAAAATCGTCAGACTCTGTCCTAATTTCAAGTATTCGTTGTAATTTGTATTCTTAAGAGAGTGAAAAACTGTATGATAAAAAAAAGAGAGAGAGAGAGAGAGAGAGAGAGAGAAAGAGAGAGAGAGAGAAAGAGAGAGAAATAGAAAAAATTTATACTACTGCTTCGTTACCCAATTGAAGTTTTTCATCGAATGATTTTCTTTTGCACGAACCTCCAATCCATGAATATATATATATATATATATATATGTATATAAGACGAATCCCCTACCTGGAGATATCTAAGAAAAGCAAACCTTTCGATCGTGTAACGAAAGTTATCTTTTTTAAAAGAAGAGTTTAAAAGAGAGAATTTTTTAATTTTTTCTGACGTGAAAAGAAAATTTTTCGATGAAAAATTCTTATCGTTATGAATCTTCAGACAATCGTTTTCTTTTTTTTCTTCTTTTTTTTTTCTTTTTTTTTTTTCTTTTCTTTTTTAACATTTCAAAATAAAAGAAATCAACATCATTTTGTTGATATAATAGAAATGAAAAGAATTCATATTAGGAATGAAATTTCGTTTTTTTAAAAAGAAAGAAAGAAAGGAAAAAAAAATGATAAAACAACTTACATGACATTACGTTCTCGATTATTCTCATATATCGGTATTGATTATTTATTACTATTTGTAAAAAGAAAAATGAGAATTACTTTTAACACAATGTCTAATAAAAAAATTATTCAAAAAAAAAAAAAAAAGAATCATTCAAATTCCATGTAAATTTGATCCTTGTAAGTTTGATAAAGCTAAGTGATCGCAATTTTGATGTCTTGTTTAATAAAATAAAAATAAAAAGTGAAAAGGAAAAAGTTAAAAGGAAAACGAAAATTACAAATAATTTCATATACACAAATGACACGACGTAATTTTAAAAGTCTTTTCGAAAGCATTTCAATGGAGTTTTTTTTTCTTTTTTTTTTTTTTTAAAGAGAAAATATTGGATCACTATATCACAAGTAGTTTCTTTTACAAGGTACAGAAGGTAATCGTTCAAAGTGATCACGATAAGGATGACGGTGTAGCAAGAAAGGTTCGTGCTTAATCCAAGAGAAGCGACTGAGGTTGATCCAAAAGGAAAGTAAGACGCAACCCCGTATACAAGACTATTACATAGTAGATACATTTATGTATATATATATATATATGTATGTGTGTGTGTGTGTTTGTGTGTATATGTGTGTATTACGAAGATAGCAATCTCACATTTTGTTCTCTCGATGGCCCACTACTTCTGAAATCGTAAACGTCGCGTCTTGCTATGTATGTGTGTGTGTGTGTGTGTGTGTGTGTGTGTGTATAACCACCCTGGAAATGTCCTAATTGCCGCCATGTTTCCCTAACAATGGTAAACCGCTGAAATTTCGACGATTTTCCAAATGGAAGAACACACGAAGATTCAGATAGTTAAATAGATAGATAAATAGATAGATATATAGATTAATGGATAGATAAAATAGAATACATAGGATAAGATAGATCATTTTTATATCTCGATTGTGAATTTATATAAGACGCGATATCGTACGCTCTCACAAGGGATCGTATAAAATTTTTTATTAACATTATTATTAAAATATATCAATCCGAATATTATTTTTCTTCATTATTATATATGAAAATTTTTATTTTTCTTATATCTATTTTAAGACACCTTCGTCTCGATTAATTATTTTAATAATTCTATATATATATATATATATATATATATATAAGCATAGGATGAACGAAAAGAATTTTTTGACAGAGCCGAAAGTTTTTAAGAAGATGTTTAAAAATTACCCAATCGCTCTCTACTATAAGATTTTTTTAAAGCAAATTTTTTTTTTCCCTTTTTTTTTTTTCCTCCAGTCGCGTGTCCTTACGAGTTTAGAATTTTGTAGATTAACGAAAGTTGAAGTAATTAAAAAGAAAATTAACGTGAAAGGTCTTGCGAAAAGGGTAGTAGCTGATTTTCTTTTTTCTTTTCTTTTTCCTTTTCTTTTTTTAATACAAACCACGGGACTTTTGATACCATCGTGTATTTCAAATGAAGTAAAAGGGTAAAAGATAAATGTTTTAATAATTTTAATTAAATAATAAAAAACTGTTTAATTAATTAAATGAAGATGTAGAGAAGGATAGGGATAGAAATAGAGAGTTTGTGTGTGAGAGAAAGAGAGAGAGAGAGAGAGAGAGAGAGAGAGAGATAGAGAGAGAGAGAGAGAGAGAGAGATCACAGGGAAGAAATTCAAGGAGCATGAAGGGAAGAGTAAAATCTGATTAGAAACATCGTCGATCAGATGTAGAGAATTGATTGCTAGTTTGAAGGATAGCTATATCTCTGATTCTATGGTTCAGGTTCTTTTTTTTTTATCTATATATATAACTATCTCTCTTTCTCTCATTCTCAATCTATTACTATTCAATTTATTCTTCCTGGTAGTCTCTTCCTTTCTCTCAATTTTAACTCATAGATATAATACATAAGTGTATTAACGATAAAGGAACGATCTATTGCGTCTTCTCTATTTGCATGAATTATATATCTTTTACTATATATATATATATATATGTATATATATATATCCGGTATACTTAAATTTATAGAGTGCAATCTAAACTTATATGTAAGTATACGCGCGAGGAATATTAGTATAATACATTTTATATTATGTAAAATTTTTAACAGCAATTCTGTGTAATTTATCGAAAGTGAAATTTCTATTATTTTACATAACATCTTTCTAATATATACATATGTATATTTAATAGTTAATTATAGAGTGCAAAATTGACTTTCTATTGCATGCTTAGAAATATATACACACATATATTATATATATATATATATATATATATATATATATATATATATATATATATGTATTATATGATAGATAATATGCTATCACAACAGACTCATTGAATATTAATTTTATTATTAGATATATAACATTAATTAATTTTCAATCGAATAATTAATCATTGTTATCGTAAGGTAAAAGGTTCGTTGACAAATTCTTTCCTTTACTTTGTCTTCTTTTTTCTTTTTTTTCCTTTTCCTCATTACTATTTTCACTCGAGATTATCTCGAAAGATAGGAGAAAAAAAAAAAAAAAAAAGAAAAAGAAAAAAAAAAAAACAAAAAAAGAAATAAATGGAGAGGAAAAAGAACGATACGTTTTGGTTACTTTAAATGTACTATGTATCGCTTATACTATGTACTATACACACATACACACACACATATATATATATATATATATAATATATTCGAATTAAATTGAAGATGTAGCCTAGCGGCGAATTTCATGAATTTCTAAACGGTGCACGCAGAATAAGACGTTTGACTTGCACTCCGAGAGTACCTTACAACCCTGTCGGAAAATCGTTCACCTTTTCATGGAATACGTTTTCCCTCAGACATAAACGTAGGTATGCGTGTATAATATGTATGTATATGTATGTATATGTATGTATGTATGTATGTATGCATGCATGTCGGTAGATACGTAAGCACTTTACATGTCTATTCGAAGATTCCTTCTCGTTCGAGCAAGTTGGTAAATAAGAATCGATAGATATAGAAGTAGATGCAATATAGTTACATTGAAAAAAATCTTTCCCTTTTATATTTTAAATTGATATTTTACGTTCGTAGCATTCTCGTAGATTTATTTCCTTTTTTCTTATCCTTTTTTGTTTTTCTTTTCTTTTCTTTTTTCCTAATAAATACGTAAGAAATTGATTTTCTTTATTCTTTTTTTTTTTCTTCTTTTTTTTTTTTTTTTTTATCGATAACACGAAACAAGTAAAATGCGTTTACCATAATCAGCTGATATTTACATATCTTGAATGTTTCGTTTGCAATTTGATCGAATCTATGATCATAGGGTTATCCCTTTATTCCTCCATTAATTTTCTTACTTTTTTTCCCTTTCTTTCTTTTTTTCTTTTTTTTTTTTTTTCACTTTAATAAATTAATTGAGTTATTTACCAAAGAATGTCGAAGAAAGGAGGAAAAAGATAAATAAAAAAAAAAGGAGAAGAAGAAGCATAAGGAAAGAAAATATGTTCATTAATCAATCAGCTTTATTACACATACACACATACATACTCAAACGCACATACACCTATATATATATATATATATATAAAAAAATATATAGATGTTCAATGCAGAACACGAAATGAAGGGAAACCCTTTCTCAATGGCTTGCTTTTATTTTATCAGGCTATTCAGTAGGAAAACTCGACAGGATCGGCCTCGTTTCTGCTCATGGTCTTTTGTTTTTCTTTATAATCCGAGTTTTATCTCTTTCTCTCTCTCTCTCTCTCTCTCTCTCTCCCCCTATCTCTCCCTCTTTCTACCCCCCCCCCCCTCTCTCTCTATCCCTCGTTGTTGTTGTCGTTTTGTAATCGTTATCTCGTCCCAACGATCCTGCTCTCCTGGATGAACGAACGATTCAAAGAGCACACATTGTTAAACTGTTTGCTTGCTTCGACCTAACGCGTTCGTCGACATTATCGTGATGCTTAATAACGTTCGTTCGTTCGTTCGTTGATTCGTTTATTCGTTCGTACATTCGTACATTTGTTTGTTTGTTTGTTTGTTCGTTTGCATTATTCGCTGGTATATTAAACATGGTATCGTGCAAATCCTGTTAATAATTTTCGCGCTATTAAAGTTTCATAAGTCTTTAGGTCAGCGCTCATGGTGAATGAAATACGTTTACGTTTGAATTAGTTAAACTACTTCCAACATTGATCACACACGCTCCTTTAAACGTATTCAACTTTTTTTTCCCCCTCCTTTCTTTTTCCTTATCTTCTCTTTTCTTTTCTTTTTTTTTTTTTTTTTTTTCTTTTTTCTTTTTTCTTTTCAACAACAACAACAACAACAACAACTACTGAGGAATTCCGTCAATTTATTATTTTATTTTATAGAGAATATCGAGTATCGATGATAGACGACGATTCGAGGGTTTTATTAATGATATTTAATATTCGTTTCTATTCTTTTACGAAACTTTTAAAGGCTTTAAGAGTTAATTTTTTTTTTCTTTTTGTGTTTTCCTTTTTTTTCTTTTTTTTTTTTTTTTTTTTTTTTTTTCTTTTTTTTTTTATAAGAACACAAATCCGGCCACTTGTTAACAATCTCGAAATCAAAAATGATAATAATGTCGAATAGTACATTTTATATAACTTGTTGTGATAATAATTACAAATCGAAAAAAAGAAAAAAAAAAAAGAAAAAGAAAAAATATCCTTTAAGTCTAAATTAAAAAATAAATCTTTCTTGCGATTGCAAGATTGACAATCGAAGAATATAATTTCTTATTTTTCCTTTTCTCTGAATATTCAACATAAATCGAATGGAAAGAAATGTATAGATGTTTTTTTTTCCTTTTTCCTTTTTCTTTTTCCTTTTTTTTTTTTTTTTTACGAGTGAAACTAAATTTTCTTTCAACATCGTATTCACTTTGTATTCTTTGTTCTTATTTCTTTTTCTTTTTTTTTGTTTTTTTTTTTTTTTTTTTTTTTTTTTCTTTTCTTTGAGATAGATTTGGAAATTCGAGAAAAATGACCCTTTTCGATTTGTACTACAACAGCATCGATATGCATGTATACATAGTTTATATATAGACAAATAGATACATACATATATATTTTTCGAAATCGAAAAGACTGTCTTATTCGAAACGTGCACCCGTGGTACGTATAAGTATGTATGTATGTATGTATGTATATATGTATGCATGTATATATGTATGTATGCATGTATATATGTATGTATGTATGTATGTATGTATGTATGTATTTGTTGGTCGAGTTGAGATGTCGAGTCTTTCGGTTTTCGTGATGTTCCATACGTGACTAAGAAAATAAAACTTCGAGTCTTTGTAAGGATTTCTCTTCCTGCATAATTCATCCGTTAAACGGGACAAATCGTCCCTGATATTTCGTTGGTGAATATATTAGATTTTTATTCATTGATAGATCGATATTTGATTCACGACACTTATTCAACTATTTTTTTCGGCTCATATATTATTTTTTATTTTCTCGATAACTAATCGTTTCATAATAATTCGAAGAAATGTCCTCTCGAACGAACTATCGAAGATTTTTATATGTAGAATTTTAAAATATGACAATAACAATAGTGATAATAATAATAATAATAATAATAATAATAATAATAATAATAATAATAATAGCGAGTGAATCAAAAAATTTTTTAACGATTTTAAAACTCGCTTATCTTCTTTCTTGAGATTTTTCAATCTTAACGAAAAGATAAAAATTAGTTTAAAAAAAAATATAAAAAAAGTGTAATTGATTTTTAAAATTGTCCATCAATTTTGTGAATACATCTATTAATTTTTGATTTAACGAAAGAGACAGCTAGAGAGAGAGAGAGAGAGAGAGAGAGAGAGAGAGAGAGAAAGAAATTTTCGAAACCTGAGATAATGGTGATAATACTTTGTACATATGGAAGTGTTAGTGAGTGTGCGAGGGAAGATGAAGACGAGGTGAGGTAAAGTGAGGTGAAATAGAACATAAAAGGTGCCATTTTTTTAAAGCTCCTTCTCGACGGCATTTCGAAATAGAGTTTACAAAACTATCGCGTTCGACCATAGAAGAAGTTGATTGCGTTATAAAAGCGCACGAAACGGAATCCTCCCACCCTTTTTCCACTGTTCACCCTCGTTTCGAATTCGATTTCCCTTGAGTAGAGCGGTCAGAATTTTTAGAAGGTCCGAGGTTTTTCTCCTCCCTCTTTCTCTCTCATAGTTTTATGTGGTATTCGTTTCAGTCGAAACTCGCAAAAAATTTACTTCCCATAGATCTCGGAGAACAAATACGTCAGATTATTTTATTGTATTTTTCATCTTACTTTGGTAATACCATTTCTAAAGGATCAATTTTATTTCTCTCTCTCTTTCTCTCTCCCTCTCTCTCTCTCTCTCTCTCTCTCTCTCTCTCTCTCTCTGTCTATCTAATTTTTTTTTGATACATTTTCGTTTGCATTTTTTTCACGTCCCTTTAGTACACTATTTTTTTACGAATAAAATATAACTTATTAAATGTTTCCTTTTTATAAAATAATATATAAAATTAATAATATATTATTATTAAAATAATATATTAATTAAATATAATTTTCTCTCAGAGAATAAGTTTAGTTTAAAGTACACATTTGTGTAGTTCATTATTAATGACCCTTCCGTATTACCATTAGAAAGAGAATCGTTAATTAGTGATAGTTCGTCTTGTTAACTGACCAATCGAGTTTCAGACCACTTAGAAAAAGCTTTCTGTCGATGCTGGTCAATATATATATATATATATATATATATATATATATATACTCTTATCTGACAAGAAATACGATCAGATGTTATCTATGATGCACTTCGTTCGTACTAGCTTGTAATATCAAATTCGGAAATTACGATGACGTATGAATTCGCATACATATACACAAACACACATACATTCACTCAAAGTTTCCGTAATGTTCAATGGCATATACACTTTGATTATTCCATAAGATTTGACATTGACGTTTAGCATGTCTATTGATAGAGAGAAAGAGAGATAGAGAGATAGAGAGAAACCATTGATAGAATCAATATTCTATTCAATTGCAATGAAAACTTTGAATATCTTATTATATATATATATATATTGTATTTTGCAAATAAGAAGAACGCTTTTGAAAAATGTCTTTTTTCTTTTTTTTATTCAATCGAATTATAATTAGCGATATTGTTTCGTATGAGATCCATACGAAATATTTTTATTGGAATTAAATCGTCACACATTTGGGGATAAGAATGTGTAATACTTTCTTTGATATTTTCCCCATTTTTTTTTCTTTCTTCCTTTTTTTCTTCTCCTCTGTACCACCTTTTAATTTTTCTTTTCTTTCTCCTTTGTTTTTTTTTTTTTTTTTTTTTTTTTTTTTTTTTTTTTTTTTTTTTTTGGTTAAACATCTTTACGTCTCACCAATATGAGAGAGAAAAAAGGACGTGTTTTCGCTCCCGTACGAAAGCATTTAAAATGCAATTACGAGAGTTCATCGATGAAAACGGTTATCAGGAAGAGTAGTTCCTCGTCGATTTTGAGTTTCTGTGACCATGGAAACGTTGGATAATACAGGATCGATGCGCCACATTCTAACAGAGGATCCAACGGGAAAAACAATTCGTTCGTTTGGAAAAATGCAATTCTTCGTTTTTCCTTCTCTCTCTCTCTCTCTCTCTCTCTCTCTTTTTTTTTTTATTGACACTTGGTTTGTTTTTTCTCCACATTTCTTTTTCTTTCTCTTTTTTTCGAATTTGGTTTCTCTTTTGAAGGAGTCAACAGAACGTCGAAATAGACGATAATACGTATAGGTATGTTTCTTTAGTAGAAAAAAAAAGAAAAGAAAAAAAGAAAAGACGTTTTTTTCTTTCTTTCTTCAGACTCGATGAAAAGTAATAATTTACGAACACATTTATTTATGATTTGTTTTTAGATCTTTCGAGAAGTTCTTTTTTCTATTTTTTTTTCTCTTTTTTCTTTTTGTTTCATCAAATTTTTTTCCCATCAAATTCGATGAAACGATGAAAAAGTGAAAAAGAGAGAGCACGAACATCAATGATAATAATGGAAAATAATTGTTAATTTTTGAGAAATCTTTTCTCCCTTCTTTTTTTTTTTTCTTTTTTTCCTTTTTATTGTCCTCAATTAAATTTGAATGAAAGTTATAATTTGACAAAAAAATTGCTGAAATTTGTATTCGATTTTTCGTGACAATTTTTTTTTTTTCACGAATTATGTCATAATAACTAAATTAACATTACAAAGGTGGAAAGTTTGAGTCAGTGTGTTTCAGTCAGGATAGTTTAGTCCGAGTCTCGTGCTATCTGACCGCTATTGTCTACATATCAAGAAACTACGAACATTGTCCCTCCGAGCTACGTTTTCGCCAGTAAAGCAAAATTTGTCTTTCTCCTTTCTCTTCTTTTATTTCTCGTTTCTGTCATTTTCAGTATACGACTTATACTTTTCTTTTTTCTTTTTTCTTTTTTTCTTTTTCTTTTTTTTTTTTTTTTTACATTAAGATTCTTAGAAGACTTCGTTTATTTAAAAAAAAAAAAAAAAAAAAAAAAAAAGAAAAAAAGGAAAAAAAAGAAAAAGAAATAATAAAAATTAATTGATAGGATAAAAAAAGAGAAGGTTTGAAACTTTTTGAAAGTACAAACGTCAGATTACGATTTATATTAGTTTCAAATAATTATACGTAATATAGAGATCTTTTTTTTTTTTTTTTTTTTTTTCTTTTTTCCTTTATATAAATTCTCCATTTTATGTTTGTACAATTATCTTATGAAGAATTTTATTCTACTGTTTCGATCAAAAATTTTTAGATAATATTAAAAGTTGACTTTTTAGATTAATTTTTCGTAAAATTAAAGTCCCTTAGGAACATTCAATATCGCAACGAGCGAGAGTAATGTTTATTCTATTTGGATTTTATTTACATAAATTTTTCTTTCATTTTCAACGTTACATTAAATATTTGCTATGTGTCCTGTATATTTTTGACAAAAAAAAAAATAAAAAAAAGAAAAATAGAAAGAGAGAGAGAGAGAGAGAGAGAGAGAGAGAGAGAGAGAGAGAGAGAAAAGATAAAAAAATTGTTGTCATACATTTTATCAATCGGAAAATAATGTAAAAAAATTGTCTATCACGGAGAAATAAAATTCTTTCATTATTCCAAAATATCAGCGAATTTATTACAACTTATTACAACTTATTACAACTTATTACAAATTTTCAATAAGTTGGAAAAAATTGAGAAAAAGATTTTTAAGAATGTTGTAGCAATTTAAAAATGGCGAGTCGAGGTTTAATAGTAGGGAGCTTGAGAAAAATATTCAGCGATGAATATAGAGAAAGAATTTCTGTGTCTTATTCCGTTCCGAGAGACATAGAAAAGAGAAAGGAAAAGAAGAAAATGTTAGAAGAAGAAAATTTTCGATATTACTTGAAATGGCATATAACATACCGAGAGAATATGTTCTAAGTTAAATGTAAAATTTCACGTTGAATAGATTCAAAAAAAAAAAAAGAAAAAAATATTTTAATCTTAGCACCATTCCTGTCTTATCTTAGCACGATACGTACGTACATATATACCTCTCGACTAATAAGTTCATTGAGAAAATGAAATTGGTCGATATAAGGTGAACGAGTTAATTACTTTGCCATCGTTATAGAAGAACTTAGTTTATAATATATATATATATAAAATCGTCGATGTTAGTGACTCTTCGAACTCGAAGAGAAGAGTTTCTCTCTTGCGATGATGAACACGTTCTCTCTCTCTCTCTCTCTCTCTCTTACTCATTCACTTATTCACGCGTTCTTACTTACTCGGCAACTTACGGTTCACTGAAATTTACCAAAGTTCAAAGTTGACCTTTCCTATACGCACGTAGCGAAAGTTGAAATATATTATGAAACTTAATCCTATTGACTCGTATATCTCTATAATCTTATTAAGATGAAAACTTTTTACCTATGTATGTCATTAGGAGAAGAGACGGAAACTAAAACGATTTCCATAAAAGAGAGCGGTCGCTTATAAATGTTATTTCGAATGAGCGTTTACGTTTACGACGATCATTTTTATCGGAGGGGGGAAAAAAAAAAGAAAAAAAAAAAAAAACGAAAGGAAGAAAGAAAAATAAATAAAAGGATTTGCACGCATAGAAAGTATATAGGAATATTCTTGAAAGTGAAATAATTTGAAAACAAATTAATGATTTTGATTGAAGATTTAAATTATATCGAATCAAATTAATTTGACGAGAAAAAGAGAAAAATATTATTACTCGTAATATATATTATCATGTATTTCTTTTATTGTCAATTGTAATCGAGAAAAATAAGTTTTGTTTTCGAGATTCATACATATATGTTTCGTCTCTGATTAATTTTTCTTTCCTTATCCTTTTCTTTCTTTATTTTAATCTTCTTCTTTCTCTTTATCTTTTTTCCAATTTTTATTTCATTAATTAACGAAGAAAATAATATTCCTTTTATACGAGAATAATTCGTTCCTTCATTCTTTAATAATTGAACAAAATTGAACGAATTTTCCTCGTAATTAAACTACGAAATATTTTTTATTTTTTTTATTCTTATTTTCTTTTTTCCAATTGATTATTTCTATCGTACGATAAATGTAAAATTGGTAGGAGAACGAGCATTTATTTACAATAACGAAAATATCTTTTGCGTTTATTGAGGAAAATAATATGTTATGTATACGTTTGAAGGTCGTATTATTAAACAGTGAGAACAGAAAGAGAGAGAGAGAGAGAGAGAAGGTAGGTCATGGTGTAGAAAAAACAAAAAAAAATCGACATTGAATTAGATAACGTCGGCATTTTAAAACTTATACAATTGTATCGTTTTTAGATGTCTATCGAGAATGTCGACTCAGACTTTGGCTCATCAAAATTTAACTCGAATACAGAATGGAGTTCTGATCTCATGGTTAACTGAGCGTATTACCATTGATATTTCCTATGGAACTCCGTTACTGAACGTTCTACTTGGCTATCGTGAAAATGTCCCTTTGTTCTATTCATATAAGTTTTGTGCTTACGATGAATATATACAATGCGTTTGCCTAACGTAACAGGTCTCACAAGTATTGGGGGTATATCTTTTAATATATATATATATATGTGTGTGTGTGTGTGTGTGTGTGTGTATGTGTGCATGTGTGTGTGCATGTGTATAAATAGAGAAAGATTCTCTGAAAATGGAATATTAAAGAACAATGAATTTTAAGAAGAATATTATGTTGTTATATGGTATTATTAATGGTATTATTACGTTGTGTGTATAATTATGACTCATTCTCTATCGTTTATATATGCATTTACATTTTATAACGTATCTAATAATTATGATAATTACGAGTCTGACAATTACGATAGTAGCTTAATAAAAGTCATATTTTTTATTTAGAGATGTATATATGTATATATATATATATATTTTTTTTTTTTTTTTCATTTGGATAATAATTTGAATAATACAGATCATATGTAAGGCAAACGAAGTGATAAATTTCTAATTATTTTTCTGATTATTTAAATTTCTATATATAACATATATACATTTGTACATTTACATACATATTCGCATATGTATATTTTCACAAAAAAAAAAAAAAAAAAAAAAAAAAAAAAAAATGTTTTCTTTTAAAAATAAAAGATTATTATAATAATAATAGTAAAAATATTTTCAGGATGTCTAAGTAGATTTATCGTGTTTTGTAAAACGGGCTCGTACGATAAGACGATGTATTGTATGCACAGTAATATACATATATATATATATATATATATATATATATATATATGTATATATATATATATATATATATATATATATATATATCTATAAATAAAATACTAGTATTATATATATATATATATATATGTGTGTGTGTGTGTGTGTATATGGTATCTATGTAAAAGCTCCGATTGCATAACACCGTAAATGGACGTATCCTAATGGCGATAAAAGCTCGGATTGTGAGGGGCAGTAAAAGCTCTGGG
>NC_062194.1:4095027-4100027 GCF_912470025.1 Vespa velutina
CAGATATCCTTATTGCCAAAGTTATTCCTGAATTAATTTCTTTTTAATCTTGAAATAAAAACAAATATATAACGATATAAAAATAACTTTTCTCTTAGCCGTAATAAAAATGTAATATCGTTTGTAATATTGTATATTACAAAGAAGATTTATGAGGATCATTTTTTAGATACTATCGTATAAATAATTCTTACATTATTTCATTTCAATAGAAACGATATAAATATATCATAATTCTCTTATATATCAATAAATAATTTTTTTAATAATAAATTCATACAAATTGTATAATAAATTTTACGTTTTCTTTTTGATACGATATTTACGAGTTTAAAATAAGTTTACAACGAATTATTGATTATTAAATGAAATAAAATTAAATTAAACAAATCATTTGTTTTTCCCTTCCGACGTAATATCGTCAGAACTTTTTTTTTTTTTTTTTTTTTTTTTCTTTACAAAAGTCGCATAACTCGACTTATATCGAATGCGATAAAAAGTTCGCATAAACTCGAAATGATCGATGGATCTAATCAAAAAAAAAAAAAAAAAAAAAAAAAAGAAAAAAAAAGAAACAAAAAAAGAAAGAAAAAAGAAGAAAACAAAACTTTTTGGATTCTACAAAGGGATAAACAAATATCTTAACTTAGTACACAAACTTCTAAGTAATATTAATATCAATATCTATAGATATACTGATAGAATTTTCTCTTGGAATTCCTAAGCATAACTAATGCGCATGAAGTAAACGTCAAAGTTCGTGGGAATTCTGGTGGTAATGTTAGATAGAGAGAGAGACAGGACGATGACAAGAGCGAAGTAAAGCGTTACCGAGACGTGACCTCGCAGCCGCAATCGCTTGGTCGATGTAACGAAAGGGAAGCTAATAGTAACCGCGAGACGACGAGGGAGATACGAGGGTGCAATAATTATCCTGAAAGGGATACGCCGTGCATAACACGAATGACCGCAGCACAAACCTCTCTTCGTCTATGACAAAAAGAGGAAGAGAGAGAGAGAGAGAGAGATAGAGAGAGAAAGAGAGATTAAAGTCTATGACAGAAAAACTACAAAATCTCTAAAAAGATACTAATTCTTATAAAATTTCATTCTCGTAAGAATTTCATTTCAATTTAATTGAATTTGTCATTTATTTGTTAACCAGATATTAACCTATTATAATTTGTATGTGATAGAAATTAGAAGAAAGATTAAAAGAATAATTCGTTAAGTATAGTCTATATATATATATATATATATACTATATATACTATAGGAATTATACAAAATTTGTAATATATATATATATATTACAAATTTTGTATAATTCCTATAGTATATATGAATTGTAATTTTTTGTAGAACATATAACGTACAATTATTAGTTTTTGCAATTTTTATATATAATAAAGATCCAATATTTTAGGACTTAATTGACGTACATACGTATATAATTATTAATTATATGTACATATGTATCCATCTAATTATTGATTATAATTATTATGCAAAGTTGAAAATAATTGATCTTCGAATTAAATAGCGAATATTCGTTCGATCCAATTTCGTTGAAACAAGTTTAATACTATATAGATTAAGAAGAGAAAGAGAGAGAGAGAGAGAGAGAGAGAAAGGAAAAAAAAGGAAAAAAAAAGAAGATAATAAGGATGGTATCCTATCTTCTCGCGGTGGCCGAGTTAAAAATCTTCTTAAACGCGTTGCCTGGGTTGCGTGCAAGTTAAATTAACGTCCCGTGTCATTAAGGGCAACCGAGGCGGAGGTCGTCTCTCGTTTACTCGAATAATAGCGAGCGACTTCGAGGGAGAAAAGGGTTAAGTGTGTTAAAGCACACCGTTCTCGATTCGATGCGCGTTTATGTTAAACGCTGAGAAAATCCTCCCTTTCGGATAGAGAAAAAAAATAAACTATAATTTTTCCTTCTTCTTTCCGCCCTTTTTCCGCCCTAAGTAATTCTCGTCCTTTCAAAAATTCTTTTATTCTTCATTCCCTCTGAATTTTTTTTCTTCGCTCTTTTTTCTTCTTTTTTCTTTTCTTTTCTTTTCTTTTCTTTTCTCTTCTTTCTTTCCTCCTTTTTCTTCCCTTCTCTTTATTTTATTTTATTTCATTTTATTTTGATCATTCACGTTGATTTCGGTTAATGCGACGGTCAAATGTTCTATAGAAAAATGAAATAATTATCAATTTACTTGAAACGTTGACTTGATGAATTAAGTTTTATACATAAAAGAGAAGTAAAAAGAAAAAAATAAAAGAAAAAAGAAAAAAAAATAAAAGAAAAAAGAAATTATGTTAAGGTAAAAAATAATTGATTCTTTCGCATGAGAAGGAAGGAAAAAATTATTTTTCAATATCAAGTTAGAAAATTTGTAAAAAATTGTCAATTTTTAGATTACTTTTTAATATCAAAAATATATTAGGAGATTGATTAAAACAAAACAAAAAAATTAGTTATTGTCATATGAAATTTAATAATACCGATTACTAATTTTATATATAGTAGAGATAGTTAAAAGGATGATTGATAGAATCCGTATGAAAGATAAAAATAAATCAATTTGACAAAATTTTATTCATTATCATATATATCTCAATGATCTATAATAATTTATTATTCGTTCGATCGAGATGTCATTGTTCTCTTGCTTTTATGGTTCCTTCTTTTTCTTTTTCTTTTTTTTCTTGTGGCTAATGTAAGAGAAAGCTTTAGAAAAAAATTTCCATCCTAGTTTTTCAATGGAAAGAAAAATAAAAAAGAAAAAAAAAAAAGAAAAAAAAAAGAAAAAAAAAAGAGAAAAAAAAAAGAAACAACGAACGAACGAACGAAAGATGGGTGGGCGAGGGAAGGGGGGAAAGAAGAAAAAAAAAAAAAAGAAAAAAAGTAAACAAAATGAAAGAAGGAAATAAGAAGGAAAAAAAAAAAAAAGAAATAGAAGAAACGATCAGAAGTTAATCGCCCGTGAAATATTAGATGCCAGAAAGGAAAATTTCGCGAAGTCGGCTGTGCTTGAAAGGTACCGGCTGCGTAACTTCGTCCCAAGAGTTATAATTACTTCCTGGCTTGGCGATCGCACGTTCATCGGGCGAAAATATCGTTGTCGACGGTAATTAGCATCTTTAGAAGTTTTGTGCGTCTACGTTTACGTACAAATATAACTGTATATGCCTGTTAAAATTGTATTTGTATGGATTGTTGTCACGAATTATACGAAAGATTTATACCTTCCTTCGAATTATTATTTCACTAATTTTTCTTCATTTGTTTTTTATAATTATGTATACATATATAAAATTGTTTGTAATTAATTATAAAAACATATATATATATATACATATTATATATATATATATATATGTATGTAATGTATGTATGTATGTTATATTCAAACAAATTTTCAATGTTTTGTCTTTATAAAAATTTCTATCAAGTCCCGTGGATCATGTGCAGAGCCAAGTGAAATATCGTTTCAAAGAAAAATTTTATTTTCAAGAGTGGTTGTTTGGATCTACCGTAAAATGTTAACTTTAGTTCTGTTTTTTATTTATTTATTTATTTAATTTTTTTTTTTTCTTTTTTGATCTATTTTATTTCATCCAATTAAATCTATTTCTTTTTGTTTCTTTTACATACTGAATAATATACATTATATGTTCGTACATTAGTTATTGTCATCGTGACGATAATATCAGTGACACAGTAATTAATCAATTATCCTATATACATAATATCTAATGTAGGAATAAATTTTTTTAATATGATATAACTGTACTTTATAACTAATAATAAATCCTCTCTTTCTTTTTCTATTATTATATTTTAAATCTAATATATTAAATTAGTATTTATATTAAATTTAATTAATACTAATAATAATGATTATTACTATATAAATATAATATTAAATTAAATACAATAATAATTGTAATATACCAATAATTATAATCGTATATATATTAAATTAGATCAGTTGAGACTAATAATTTGTTAATTATTATTTTAAGTGAAAAAAGAGAACGTCAAAATCTAAAATTTTGTTAATTTTAAATAGATCAATCAAATATTAAACATTAACTGGCTTTAATTTAAATAGTTTTATGTTTTAACAGCAACATCGAAACATCGCAAGGGGAATACATATATGTGATTAGATTATACACATCTTGTCCCGTGTGGCTGGATCGGGTTATGTTCGAATAACCGACCAACGCGTTTGTACAACGTCCACGGATTAATTTAATTAGAGCAACGAAGTATAATTACTGCTATAACTTATCGGAGCTTAATACTAAAATCCTTCCCCGGGTAAATTACGATGCATCGCTTAAGCTATGTATTTTGTTATCAATCGGAAGTAATACGTTCCTATTATCAACGGTTCGAACATAATTTGTAATATATTAATTGAATCCTCATCTTCCATAATTTATTCTTCATTATTTAATTTAAATGATTAAATATTTAATTAGCCGATTAATCAGCTCGATTACTTCGAGATTATTTCTGTTAATATGTTTATTATTGATATGATTTAAGTATTAAAATTTTATGACTTTCCAACTACAATTAATAAGTTAATTATATATATATATATATATATATATATATATATATATATATATATATTTATATATGTTAATACAATAACGTATCGTAATATTTTCGACGAATTAATACGAAACAATTTAATGTTATATTCTTAATATTAAATTCACTATGCTATATTGGATATTCTTTTTTCTTTTTTTTTTTTTCTTCTTCTTTTTTTTTTATACTGAATTTATTATAATTCTTTATATTAAATTTCTAATTTTTTTATTTTCTCATTCTTTTTTTTTCAATATTATTTATTTAATCGATCGATATTATTTAAATTAAATGAATATCGAAAGATTTTTAGTCATGGATATCGATTAATAAAATATACATTAAAGACAGAGATAGAGATAGATAGATAGATAGATAGATAGAGAGAGAAAGAGAG
>NC_062194.1:4102527-4107527 GCF_912470025.1 Vespa velutina
CTCTCTTTTTGTCCGGTCACGTTCTTCGCAGTCGTTTCGAACTCTGAAAGACACGACGCCATCGAGAACGCAGGATAGGCTAAAGTCTTTTCGAAAATTTCTTTTCCCCTAAAAGATCAAGGATTTTATTTTTCTCTTTTCTCTTTTCTCTTTTCTTTTTTCCTCTCTTTTTTATTTTTCTTTTTTCCTTTTTCTTTTTTTTTTTTTTTGCCCCCTTTCCTTTGTTCTTTCTCTTTTTCTTTCTATCGTTGTGCTATGCGCTAAACGAAATCGTTCATTCGTTCTGCTGATCTAGCTCGAATTCGATCTGAGCTTCTTAACCAAAGACTATTATCGATCGGCTCGGTGCCGTCGTGCTATTCCTAAAGGATTTTTTCTTTTGATAAGGTATCCCCCTTCCCCTCCTTTCCTTTCTATTGCATCCTCCTTGGCGATCTTCCTTGATAAGATAAGATATCGAGAGGTATTGTAGAAGAATACTTTTGCACGAATAAAGAGAGATCATGGATTATATATGTATTAGATTAGAAATAAATTATAAAATAAAGGACAATCTCTTTTTTTTTGAATAATTTCAAGAATTTAAAATTAACAAAAATTATCCGCGCAATTATAATGCGCCCCGTTAGATAATTTCTCGATAATTTCTTAATTATATTTAACATTATTTTTCCTGATTTTAATAGGCTAATTATTTTTATCTTTTTGTCATTTATTCTATTTTTCCTTTTTCTTTCTTTTTTTTTTTTTTTTTTTTTTTTTTTTTTTTTTCTTCATATCATTAATATTATAAGTTTAAAAACTATTTAGCTCGTTTTATATTACAAAATCATACGATACTCGATACTAATGATAAGGATAAAATGAGGAAAAAATATATATATATATATATATATATATATATATTCGATGGAGCATATCTAGCATAACTCATTGACGTAACTTAATATCGTTAACTTAAGTAGATGACGAACGTACGAAAAAACATGAAATAACGTTAATAACTAAAGTTCAGATATTAGATTCGATCGTTGTGAAATTGCTATTTAGTATAATGAAACTAATAAAAAAGTAAAAAAGAAAAAGAGAGAGAGAGAGAGAGAGAGAGAGGACGATAAAAAAGAAATTTCTTTTATCGATAACGAGTATCTATTATAGCGAAAAAAAAAAAAAGATGAAAAGAATAAAAATGAATAAAAAGAAAGAAGTCTTAATACTACGGAACGTAACTGTGATTCGAAATCCAAGCTCGTATTGGCCAATCGAAGAAAATGGCTTGCGGGCGGGCAAAATTGTGTGAACGAGAAAAGGAGAAAGAGAGATAGAGATAGAGATAGAGATAGAGAGAGAGAGAGAGAGAGAGATAGGTAGATAGAGATAAAGATAGACAAAAGACAAGATGAGCCACGAGTCGATTACTGCCTTTTCGTAACCAACGCGGTTGATTACTTCCTTTACATCGCAATATCGCAACTGACGGTTGCTTTTCTAGGATAAAGTGAGACGGAGAGAGGTGTCTGAAGAAGAAGAAGAAGAAAGAGAGAGAGAGAGAGAGAGAGAGAGAGAGTAAAGTTTGTTATAGTAAAGAATCGACACGAGCTCTCTCTCTCTCTCTCTCTCTCTCTCTCTCTCTCTTTTGCTCTCTTTGAATCTTTCAATCTATCTCTCTCTTTTTTTCCTTCTTTCTCTCTATTTCTATCTTTCTCCATCTTTCTTTAGACTGAGATCGGTCTGGCATTTTCCGGAATAGAAGATAATTGTAGTCGCCACGTAAAGTTTCTTCTACTAAAGTACCATCAAAGTTGACGTCTTAAGAGATATTTGCTTCCTTTTTTTCTTTTTTTCTTTTCTTTTTTTTTTTTCTTTTCTTTTCTTTTCTTTCCTTTTCTTCTTTCTATCTCATTTTCTTATATACTTCTTTACGTCTATCTAGTATTATATAGCTTTTTAAAACTATCATAATAGAATAGCGGCCGCATAAAATTTGCTATGTTTACGTATAATTAATCTTTTACTTATACTTAATCCTTTTACATAATATCATACTTGTCATTGTATTTGTTATATGTGTGTGTGTGTGTGTATCTGTGTGTCTGTGCTTGTTCGTTAGATAATTATATATTAATATTATTATATCAAAAAGTATTAATCACGATTTATTTGGAATATCATTGAAAGAGGATAATAATTTTATTCGATTATTTTCTCAAGTGATAATTTAATTTTCAAAGCAAATTAATCTGTTCTATAGAACAATCATCATTTAAATTACGTTATATACTTTAGATATTATTATTAACATTATTATTTGAAAGTTCTCAGGTTTGTAAGTTTTACAATCAGGAACAGGGAAAACTAAAAGAAGAAGAGACAGATCAACTTAGAAAAGTTTCGAAGGAAAGTCATCGATTTTTCTTTGCGATCGTTCAGTTAACCTTCGTTTTTCGAGAGTTAAAATTTTAGGAAAAACAAAAAAAAAAAAAAAAAGAAAAAAAAGACAAAGAAAAATGATCTACAAATTATCACGATTTTTTTTCTCAATTGTGTGATAATGATTACTTATACGTCAATATTTTTTGTTCGATCGTATCACAGTCGTCTAGAGAATTGCAGAATTGAAGAATATGAATTTTCAATTAGGATCTTCAATTTTTTACTGACGTAAGATTTCATTTTGATTTGTCGTAAGTGTGCGATATATTCAATGTTAACATTGTTGTAAGACAGGACTGATCGATGAGTTCACGTCATTGAACAGAAAACGGAACATCCGCTAGCTCGATTCGTATTGTCCTTGCTGTCGTCGACGTCGACGTCGACGTCGTCGTAGACGATGTTATAGTTGTCGTCGTCGTCGTCGTCGTCGTCGTCGTCGACGATATTATAGTTGCCATAGTCGTAGTCGACATCGTTTTCCTAGCAGGTACATCGTGACTCGATATTAGGTTCTCCATAAGAGGCAAAAACCATTCGACCTGCTTTTGCGAGTGGTATTGTCGGAGGACCAAAAATATCTTTCTATCTCTTTCTTTATTCTTTTGTGTGCATTTTATCAAGAGAGAGAGAGAGAGAGAGAGAGAGAGAGAGAGAGAGAGAGACATAAACTTTGCTTTTTTCCAACGAAGTGATCGATGAAAAACGTATGCCATCTTCCAAATACGAATCCATACAATATTGCTTTTGTTTTGTTTTTTCGTTCGACAAAAAAAAAAAAAAAATGATCGACTACATTTTTAAATTGTTTCAAGGATATATAACTAAATTTAGAAATTTTCAAAACTCATTGTTTATATGGTCGATAAAAAAAAAAAAAAAAAAAAAAAAAAAAAAAAAAAGACAAAGGAAAATAAAAAGAAAAAAAAGAAAGAAAAACAATATATATATATAAAAAAAAAAAAAATAAAATAAAATAATATAAAATGAATTAATTCAATTAATTCAATTGAATTGTCAAAAAGATCGGATAATGAAAAGTACTTTCGTATACATCTCACACAAAAATATTATTCTCACGAACGATAATGTTAATTATGATTGCCCTTTGACCCAATATATATATATATATATATATATATATATGTGTACCTATGTATGTACCTACCAATCTACCTACTTTCTTTTTTGATTTCGCTCAAAAGACGGGGCGTTTGAACGTGAGAGATTTCATCGGTTCTCACGAAGATATTTCTCTCTCTCTCTCTCTCTCTCTCTCTCTCTTTTTTCTCTTTTACTTTGAATCACCGTTGTACCCCGTCCCCGCCCTCCTTCGCAGACTTGTTGAGAATACTTTTAAGCTTTCTTCCGGTAAACAGAGAGGAAGTAAAACTGGCAATATATGTTGTATACAATACGCACATATATATATATATATACACATACATGCATGCATACATATATACATACACTCAATTCATATGTATATACGTATATTGTGTGACGTACTCTGTGCGAAAAGAAACGATAAGAACGTTTGTGTGTATATTTATATGTGTGTGTGTGTGTATGTATGGATGTACATATTAAATGAGTATGTGTAAAGGGAAGAAAGGGAAGGGAAGGGAAAACAAGAAGTTGCCCAAGCAACTGTTGTTTGAAACGTGTAACTGAAAACATAATTATTATAGCTGGGGTTACGTATTTGGTAGTTCTTCCGCTCCTCGAATCTTCTCACATACTAATGCACGCTCACGGAGACGGATAAGAACAATGGTTCTTCCTCCCCCTATACCTGTCCCTCCCCTATCCCTCCTTTCCTAACAGAAGTGATTCCCATATTATGCAAATGTCGGAACTCTCCCTCGTCTATATGGTAGATACCAAGCTCTCTTCTATTTCTGGAACAGAGCAGCGACGATAAGGTGTTCCAGAATTTACGTTTTCGATCGTGACGTTGCCGATCCCGTCATGCCTGATTTCCTTTACCTCTCGAATTTAATTGCTGACTTTTACATTATGCATATGTATGCAACGATGTAGATGTAAGCGAACATGAATGGTATGTATGTATTTGTTCCATGTATGTACGTATGACTTCTTATTCGACAAATTTCAAACGTTCACGTGAACTCATTGTGATTCTGATAAATTCGATTTATCTTCATTTCAAAATCTTTCTGAAATTATAATATTTTTTAGTTTCATTAGATCCATCGTTATCAACATTTTTCTATCTTTTATTCAATTACTTGTTGTTAATTTGAATTTAATTATTAATAATTAATAATAATAATAATATTTAATAATTTCGTGATAAGATTTGCAATAAAGTGATAATATATTCGAACGATAGAAGGTGTTATGCTTCGAACTTTTACAAATGAACAATTATCATATAAACAATTAAATAAATAATTATAGCTTCTATTATGCTTAAATCTATAGCGGTAAAACAAAAAAAAAAAGAAAAGAAAACGAAAAAGAAATATTCTTATTAATCGTTCATTAAGAATACTAATTAAATTAAATTGATATCCTTTGAAATATATATATATATATATATA
>NC_062194.1:4112527-4140027 GCF_912470025.1 Vespa velutina
GAGCGTTAAATGTTAGAGTTTCGTTTGTAGACCGGTTCGATAAACTGTTCTCTGTGCTGTTGTTCTACGAATTCTCTTGGAATTTCTAAATGCGATGTACTCTTATTGTCAGACTACAAAAAGATAGACGAAGAGAGAGAGAGAGAGACAGAGAGAGAGAGAGAGAGAGAGAGAGAGAGAGAGAGAGACTTATATTTGCATAGCGTCCATTTAAATTCGAACTTTTCAACGTAGACTTTATCCTTGCGAACGACTTTTAAGTTTTAATAAACTTTCTTTATTATTACTTCGCACAAAGAGAGAGAGAGAGAGAGAGAGAGAGAGAGAGAGAGAGAGAGAGAGAGAGAGAGAAATAATTTTATAAAAAAGAGAAAAGGGAAAAAAATAAAGGGAAAAGAGTAAAACGTGAGTCGAGATAAAATCACGTAAACATCTCTCGGTAATGTTTCTTTCACGTGTAATTTTCTAATTAAAGGAACGTTCGAAATAAACGTTGAAGCGTAACGGGAGATATACTAAGGACCATTTTAATCTAAATAATTAATAGTCCTTTTACGCATTTCTAATTTCAGTTTTTTTTTTTTTTTCTTTTTTTCTTTTACTTCACTTCTTCCTTCTTTTTTTCCCCGTCTGCGCTTTATAATGACAACAAAACGTTTTACGAAATATTTCAATAATGTGTTTTTAGAAGGGATGTTACGTTGGAAGGGATAATAATAGTAAGAGAATTAGACAGATTGAAATAATAATTTTAGCCTGTTACATCGGTAAATATGAAATTCTAAGCAAAAGCTTTTAATGACGGTTTTAGTTTGTTTCGTGACTAAGGAAGATAGATTCTCCGCCTTTATGCGATTAGTAAACGTGCTCGCTAATAATAATAAACGAACCTGTTAAAATATTGTCTTGGATCTTTAATTTGTTGGAAAGTGCATTCCTTTCTTTCTATCTTTGTCTCTTTCTCTCTGTCTCTCATTCTCTTTCTCTCTCTTTTTATTTCTTTCTCTAATTTTATCATTTACTCCGTTGTATTTACAAATCTCATTAATATTATATATAAATAATATAAAAATATATATAATAAATGAAATAAAATATTTAATATTTATTATAATAATATAGCAAGTAGTAATATGAAATTTAACTTATTTATCCGTGATATAATATTTAGAATAGATAGTAAATAATTATTAATATATATATATATATATATATTTATAATAAATATATATATATATTAATAAATATATATATATATATATTTATATATATATATATATATATATATATATATATATATATTAATAATTATTTACTATCTATTCTAAAAAAATAAATTAATAATTTATAAATAAATTAATAAATAAATTAATTATTAATATTAATATATATATATATGTATATGTATATGTATATGTATATGTATATGTATATGTATATGTATATGTATATGTATTATTATTATCATAATTAATTAATTATATAATTATATTAATTAATATAATAATAATAATATAATAAATATATATACGAGCACACACATAGGCACACTATTTATTATATTTTACGTAATTAATTTAATTACGAAAAAATTTCCTTTTTTTTTTTTTTTTTGTTTATTTCTTTCTTCCGAGAGAAGAAAATTGAAAACAAAAGATAAAGTTTTCACAAGAAATAGACAAGAAAAAGGAATACATTCTTATCTTTGTTTTTAAAGGGATTTTTGGATTCTTCTAAAAGTTACGTTGCACGACGTTGATACCTTCCGACATAATGAGAATGTTGGAAGAAACGACGAAAGAAAGAGAAACTGAACACCTTCGTTGAACGGATATCACGGGTCATCAAGTCAGGAACGTGTGTGCGATCGACGTAATCCTCGGCGTCTTCTTCCTAGGAAGAAGAGACACGACATTAGCGAAAGAAAGTCGTTCTTACTTTCATCCTGCAATATTAATGATCCAGTCACAACGTAGATATAAATCCATGCGAAAGTTACTTTCTTGCGAATCCTTCTTGGTGTAGCTAAAACCATATTTTGCTAGCTAGCTAGCTAGCTTTAACTAGCTAGTTTTCTTCTTCTTCTTTTTGTTCTTTTTCTTCTTCTTCTTCTTCTTCTTATTCTTCTTCTTTTCCTTTTTCTTCTTCTACAACAATATTATTAGATCGTAAAAAATAATTAATTGCTATAATAATACTCGCAAAGTAGTAATATTATATGCTATATCGTGATAATGAAATTAAAATTAATTATCCGTGATATAATACTCCGAATAGATAATAGATATTATTATTAATATATATTTTTGTTAATTAATATTGAGATTAATTATCTATGATATATTAGAATAGGTAATAGATAATAACTAATAGATAATAACTAATTATTAATATATATATATATATATATATATGTATATATATATTAATTACATTAAAAATATAAATTAATATGTATTTATGATTATTTATTTTATTCTGACATAAAAATAAATAAATATATATAATAATTTATATATAATTAAACAATTGAAAATGTTCGTTTAGTAAAATTTATAAAATCGAAGTATGAAAAAGTCAGAAAATATAAAATATTACCTCATAATTTCTTTCTCTTAGGTTATCATATTTATTCGTTAAATTATTTCGAAGTTGATCATTTGAAAAAGATAAAAAGATAAAATGATAAAAAGATGCATTATGACAGAAAGCGTGTATTATTAGATATAATATATGTGATTCCATTACCATCCCCTTTTAATCTATCGTACGTTTTACATTAACGTTATATCACTTACATTATACGTTTTAATACGATCATGAAGACGTGAAGAAAGAAGAGGGGAGAATGCCTTCTTTAACACCAAATATCCCGATCATTTATTTTCTGAGAAAAACAAAGAAATAGATTAGAAGATTATGGGCGTCGTAAGTCGTTTATTAAATCGCCACCTATATTCTTCCTTTCATCGTTAAATTAAATCAGGAGGCTGGCTGCTTCGTATCTGGCCTTTTTTATTCTCATTTTTCATCCACGTAGCTTTTATATTTACGTCGATAACATAAGCGTAAAACTTTTTTTTTCCTTACATTACATTTTTTATTAATTAAAAGGATACATCAATAATGATTAATGGAAATTAAGTAACTATTTGTAAATATTCCTATTAATATTTATTATTTCTCTCTCTCTCCCTCTTTTTTTTTTTCTTTTTTTTTTTTTTTTTTGATTTTTTTTATAGAACTTATATTTCATTTTTTTCTCTTTTTCTTTAAAAGAAATCAATTGTTTCTTCATGAACGATGTAAAAGTTATATTTATTATAATTAAATCGTACTATACGTCATATAGTATTATTAATATTTATAGTTTAACTATTACATAAGTTGAAACTTATACGATAGTTATAATACTAAAAATATTTTTCTATATATGTGAAAGATAGAGAAAAAAAAAAAAGAAAAAGAAAAAAGAAAAGAAAAACAAGAAAGAAAAAGAAAATCCTCTTATAGAAAGTGAACACAATTTGTTTGATGGATCTTATAAAATCGTTAATAATACTTGCATATATTATCTGTTAAGTTGGAAGGAATGCAACGAATAAAATAATATGACAATAACGTGAAAGGGTATGTGGATCGAAATAAAACTAAAAAGTGGGTCAACACAGTGGGACAAAGAATATAACAATGGCCTTATAAAATTTAACCCAGAGATAGAAAGGGATAGAAAAAGATAGGGAGGGAAAAAAACAAGACAGACAGACAGACAGAACAAGAAAGAGAGAGAGAGAGAGAGAGAGAGAGAGAGAGAGAGAGAGAGAGAGAGAAAATTCGAGATAGAAAGCGTCGATAAAAGATAACGGACAGCTATAAGTATCCGAGCACATTGTAAATGGGAAAGAACGCGAGCCTATATTGATTCCGTCGATTTTGAATAAACGATGAAGAAAATGGTATCGTCACGATCGATCGATATGAGATAAGAAATATCGAATTTAAGAAGAATCCAAAGTACGATACAATGAAATATTGAAGAAGGGCTAAAATAAATAATCTCAGAATTTTTAGTAATATATATTTAAATGAATAACATCAGTACTTTTGTGTTTCTTTTTTTTCTTTTTTTTTTTTTTTTTTTAATCGAAAATGTTTCACTATTTCATATGTAAAAAAAAAATAAAAGTAAAATATATATCGTAGAATTAAGTATTGTAGAGAAAATGTTTATTATTTTATATCTAAATATAAATAACAATATAGACTATCTTTTTAATTCGCAAACTTATAATAGTTATTGATACTATTATATTATTGATACTACTATATAATTGATACTATTATAGAGATTATTGCGTTTATTGAAACATTTCTTAATATTTCATGTCTAAATAAAACAATAGCAATACTTTATATTGAAAGTGTCGATCTTATTTATTGGCCAATTCGATAAAATAGAATAAAAGAAAAGAAAATATATTAAAATGATATAAAATAAAAATAATAGAATTGATCGGAAATATGTGGCATAATATTTATTTATATTTATTTAAAAATAACACGTATTCCCGAAAGATAAAGAGAATAATTTATTTAATCGACGTCAGCATAACTAAACTAACGTGAACAATTTTATTAATTATTCCGTTAATGAAATTTTTCTTTATTACCCAGAGATATTTCGTTTGTATCGATGTTGCGGAATTCATCGTTACGAAGAAGAAGAAGAAAAAGAAGAAGAAGAAAAAAAAAAAAAAAGAAAAAAAAAGGATAGATGAATATTTGCATCGTTCAATTAGATAGCTCACATAAAGAATCGCGTGGTATTTGCATGTTGATATTATCCGTTGGTCGGTACGATGAAAACGGCTTGTGAGAACTCCAATATGTAAAAATATCCGTATCGAACGTATTGATCATGGATGCAACGCGTTGTATTCCGCGTACAGCTACGTTTATCATCCTGATAGATATGCCAAAATATTGGCGGATTTTCAACGTGCTTTTTTTTTCTCTTTCTATTATTTTTTCATTCTGTTTATCCGGGCTCTTTTTTTTTCTTCTTTTTTTCTTTTTTGTTCCCTTGCCTTTTCTTTTTTTTCTTTTTTTTTTTTTTTACACGAGGAGATATCAAAGAAGATTTATTATAACTTGACGATGTAATAAAATTTCTTCCCTCCCCCTTTTTTTTTTTTTTCTTTTTTTTTTTTTTACTACCTCTATCTTGACGACAAACATTTCATGTGTTAGTTTCATATACTTCTCTCTCTCTCTCTCTCTCTCTCTCTCTCTCTCTCTCTCTCTTTCTCTCTCTTTTACTATTATATATGTCTTTTACTTTTTATATATATGTATATATATATGTATATATAGTATATAAAAATACACATTTCAATTAGTAGTAAAATTCTAATTGGAGTTTTTCACGAATGAAGTCGTATGTTTGAGTTTGGTAATAGGATATCGTGTCCTTCGTTAAATAGAAAATCCTACGGGATGTTGATTTTTCTTCTAAGGTATATTTGTACTTTATTCGATATATATCGTAGAAGAAGTTATTAACGTAACGGAATAAGTGACAATTTCAATTGCTATCGATCGAAAAAGTTCATTTTCATTTTCGCTAGATTTCCTATTAATTTTCGATGGGTATAAATGTTCGTGTATGCAATTGGCTCGAATAATCGATCATAAAATTTAAGAAAAGATTTATTACAGAGTAAAAGGGAAAGAGATAAAAAAGGCAAAGAGAAAGAAAGAGAGAAAGAGAGAGAGACAGAGAGAAAGACAGAAAGTGAGAGAAAGAGAGAGAGAGAGAGAGAGAGAGAGAGAAAAAGACAGAAAGTGAGAGAAAGAGAGAGAGAGAGAGAGAGAGAGAATAAGGACGAGGTTTTAGGACAGCTGTCATTTTCGTCGAAGGATATTGAGCAATCTTCCTTCTCGTCGCCATCGTTAAGTCTCGCAAACGATATCGAACGATCTCGTATTAGAATCGTTTCTCTAGCTAGTATATGTATGTATATAGGTATAGTAGATATTCATTATATCCATAGAACGTAGTAGTAAACCAGTTCGCCGTGTTCTCGTACACGGTATTCTCGTCTGGGTCTCTTTTCTAATGTATAATGGATTTTCCCATAGAGATCGAATGAAATTTCGATAGGTCCGTCAAGATGGATGATCCAGGTGTGCGAGAGATTGCGATAGAACCCTTCTCTTCTTGCTCCTTCAAACCGAGATCTAATCAAATTGTATATATAAGAAACGGATGCTCTCTTTCAATGTGTTTTACTAAAAAAAAAAAAAAAAAAAGGAGAAAGAAAGAAAGAAAAAAGAAAAGAAACTATTTTCTTTACTACTAAAATTTTCGTATCCGAAATATATGGGGAGATTTTTTTTCTTTATTATTTCTTACGAATAACAAAATATTCGGAAAATTTTATATATATATATATATACATTTATTTATTTATATTTATGTAAATATACATGTATAATTTGAAATTGAAATATTTTTGATTTATCTACATTCGCGTCGACTGTTTATAATTTTGTAATCAAAGTTAATCAAATAACATGCTATTGAAATAACACGTTCGATATTAGTTTTTTTACTTTCTTCTTTTTTTCTTTTTTTTTTTTTTCTTTCTTTCTTTCTTTCTTTCTTTCTTCTTCATTTTTATTTTTACCAGAAGAACTGTATAACTTGCGAATTCGTTCATTCGTTCGTTATTTTTTTCTTTCTTTCTTTTTTTTTCTTCTTTTTTTTTTATTTTTTTATTTTTTTTTTTTTTTTTGATCTTTTTCATATCGACTCATCAATTATTCACATAGCATCAGCTTTAGCTAGGAAAGAATTTTATACGAGACGAAGAATAAAGAATACTGCGGGAGTTAACAAAAGTTTATTTTTTGTTTCCTCTTTCCTTTTTCTTTTTATAACTTTTTTTTTTTTTTCTGTTTTTATAACTTTTACGATAGGAATTTGGTATAACGCCGTGTCGATAGCTGGCAGTTCTTTCGCGGAAATAACGTTGGCTCAATATCCCGCACGATCTAGCACGCTATTCGTCGGAATCGTAATGACGTACTTTCACCGGATCGACGAGCATCGACAAATTTTAATTTTTCTTTACTCGCAAATTGTGACTCCTCATTGAAACGTCGTTTAATCTTCTCTCTTTTTTTTTTCTTTTTCCTTTTTTTTCTTTTCTATTTTTTTTTTCTTTTTTTTTCTTTTTTTTTATCGTATCGTTTCGTTTCATTTCGTTTCGTTTCGTTTCGTTTCGTTTTGTTTCCTAAGTACCACAATAATGGCCGACTCCTCCCATTGTATTTACTCTTATTATAAATCAGCATCATTTTATCGAACGCGTCACGTTTTATAGAGAAAATAATCAGTACCAATCCTGAACGAGAAAGTTACCGTAGTTATATCCTCGTCGACTTTATATTATAATATACCGCATTTCGTGAAATTTCTAATTGAGATTTTACAACCGAATAGAGGAAGAATCTTTGGATTCGATCTTAATTTACATTTTATTCACGCCGGACGATTACGCGAAAGCGCTTAAACTTTTTTTTCCTTTCTTCTTTTTGTTGCTCCTGTTCTAGTTTTTTTCTTTTTTCTTTTTTCCTTTTTTTTTTTTTTTTTTCATTTAATTCTCTTTAATTCTACAAATTACGAACTCCTTTTATGCATACGTTGAATCGAATACATAGTTAATTCAATGGATTAGAATTTTGTAGATTTCTAAAGAGATTACTATTTTAGTATTGACTGAAACGAGTACTATTTACTATTTAAATACTATTTTTACTATTTAAATAGAAAAAAAATAAATATATATATATATATATATATATATAATCATAAATTAATCCATGAATCCATTAAATAATATTACTACATTAAATAATATTAATATGTTAAATAATATTATACAATGTTATGTTAAGTAGTAAAAAAAATATTAAGATTTATTTAAATAATATTACTATATGAAAATATTATCAAAGTAGTATTATTTTTAAAATAATAAAAATGAAACTTGTATTTTACAATCAATATATTACAATATCGTTTATCCTTTTTTTTTTTTTCTTTTATTTATATATTTCTATTTCTTTTTAACTGTTATTCATCCTTTAATGTAATAATATTATCGTTAATATTTTTTAAATATGGTCTTGTTAAAGATATGATAAATGTGCGGTTTTATCATCTCTTTGAAATTTATCAAAGCAATCTCCAATGGTTCTAGATTTTAAAAAGCTTTTCTTTGTTTGTTTTATTTCGTTTTTCGTTTTATTATTTTTTTTCCTGTTCTTTTTTTTTTTTATTCCTTTTTATGTTTTATTTATTTCTTTTTTTCTCTTTTTTTCTTTCTCTTTTTTTATTTTTTTTTTTTTTTCCTTTTTATACCTATTCACCGTTACAACACGAGTCACGTAGAAACGGACGCATTATCGTGCCCGAATATCAAATATCACGACAAAATATCCGCTGTTGCTTGCGTTATCTCGAAGCAACGAGGAAAACGTGGCGGAAATCTAATATGTACCTTCTGACTTTTTCTACTTTCTTTTCTAGACACTTCTTTTCCTCCTCTTATTTTTCCCTTAGAACCAACCTCCATACCTTTTTCTTTTCTCCTTCTTTATTTTTATTTTAGCCGTCCTCGTGTTTTCTTCGTACCTTTTTATCCCTTCCATATTCTTTTTTCTTGTTTCCTTTTTTTTTCCTTTTCTCTTTGCTTTCTTCTTTTTTTTTTTTTTTTTTTTTTTTTTTTTTTTTTTTTTTTTTTTTGTTCTTAAATTCCTTTTTCACAATAATCCCCAGGAATTCTATTTCTACGAATACTCGCCTCTAGAAAAATAATCTACCATTATTATTTTTTTCTACATTTTTACAAGCAGCTTACAATATCGAAATGTTTGAACATATGATGCAGAACAGGAAGTTGAATTTAATTTATCAAAGTATTCATAAATATTCATCATTCCCTGTCAACAAACTATGTATATATATATATGTATGTATGTATGTACGTATGTATGTATGTATGTATGTATGTGTCTCGTAATCATAGTTATCCAAACATGCCGTTTAGATTACATAACTATCCCCTTCGAAATCAGTCGAGTTTATTAATTTATCGTCGAATTTCTCGACGTAACACGGTTACTTGATCGGTCTAGGATGATTAAAGTGTCAACATTCTCTGAAGTATCTAATTGAAGTTTCATCGGATTTCACGAAGCAAATACGATGACAAATTAGATACGTCTTCCGTTTCGAGTTTCCATCGGGTAATACGTACTTACTTTACTCTTTATACACACAACGTAGTATTTTAATGGTATATTTGAATATTTTACTTTATATTTATCAATGAATACATAAATATATATATATATATATTTTATTCTTTTTTATTTTTCTCTAAGAAAATATTATTATATAATATTTAATCGAAAACATTTAAAGATAAGACATATGTTATCTTTCTCTATTGTGTACAATATACTATTTAAATTTCTTTTATCGTACATATATATATATATATATTTTTTTTTATAATTCGTGAGTTTTTTTCATCTTAAATTTTATCAATGTCAATTCTCTAATCATAATTTAAACAAATATAATATTTAACGTGAAACTAAATGCTATGAATACTTTTCGTATGATATATCCCCCCCCGCCCGCCCCCCTCACCTCCTCTCCCCTCTCCTATAATTGAATTGCAAATTCGCTCGACTTTTCAAGCGGAGTCACGTTTAAACATCCAACATAAACGGTTTTCCTTAATGAAAGCACGTCGACGTTCTTGCCACGAGCAGGTAGTAGTTCCGTGAAATGTAAAAGGACTTGGAACGACAGAATAGACCGAACAGAAAGATACTTATTATTAATTCTGAATACAAGCGTTAATTGAATAGCACTTAATCGAATACGATCTTTTGTATCGGTTTTGATTCTTAATTTGTTTTTGATCATTATAAACATTATACATGGATAATTAATTATTTTGTTGTTTCGATAATGTTCGTGCATTTATTATTTCTAATTAATAATATTTAATATTAATTTGAATAATACGCGATGTATATTATTGCATAAATCTATTTGCAACAATTTAATTTGTAATGAAATTTTGTAGAAAAAAGTGTGATAATAATTTTTTATATTTATTTTTACTAATTAATAATGCTTTGGACGTTGGCATAAAAATTTCGATAAAAATAAATTATGGGTCGTTTATTTGTGGAATATATATATATATATTAGTTTAAGAACGTAGTTACGTAAATTTTATTTAAATTAAAAATTATCATATTTTGTATAAATTTCATACCTCACCTACATATATCTATAAGAATTTAATAAGAGAACGTTATTATGCAAGTATAATATCATGATCGTAAATATAACGTGGAAAATGTTATTCGCTTGTAATTTAGTTTGATATAAGTTACAGTAATAGAATGTACTTAGGTAAACTTTGCATCGGATTCAATGAACCATACTATATTACTATGTATAGTTAGAATTTCAAATTACTATAACTGAACCCATGGAATTCCATTATACAAGCTACAGAGTTACGAGGGATTACCGTCCTTACAGATTTAAAGGAAAAGTTACGACTATATTTAACTTGTGCTTTACCATATCTTTCATTGATATGAAACAAATTTTTTGATTCATTTTTTATTCCTTTTTCTTTTTTTTTTTTTTTTTTTTTGTTTTGTTTTGTTTTGTTTTGTTTTTTTTTCCCTGTGTTTTTTAAGCATGATCGTTACAATTTTTTTTTATGTATTTGTTAATAATAAAAAGTTCGTCTCCGATTATTTCCTATAAAAAGTATATGAGAACACTTTTTTATGTTACAATCAAAAAGTGTGTACTTATGTGTGTGTGTGTATGTGTGTATATGGGTGTTTTTATCTTCTAAATAAATGAAATTTGTATAAAAAAAAAAAAAAGAAAAAAAAAAACAATCGGTTTCGAAAATATATACGGAGGATCTTTAAGAAAATTAGAAAATTCGTAAAAAATTGTATATCCGATGATAATGATTAAGTAAAAGATATTGAAATTAATATTAGCAATAAGTTGTTCTTTTTTAGAAGTTCGCAAAAGTGTTAGTTTCAATTTCTCTCTCTCTCTCTCTCTCTCTCTCTCTTTTGTTTTGTTTTGTTTTGTTTTTTTGTACAATTATCGTACCTAAATCTTCTAAATAAAGATGTCTCTCATACTCTTCTTTTCCTCACATCTTTGGATTTCGTTTAAAATTTTCTTTTCGTTCGGGCGTGAGAATTATCCGAGATCAAAAGCGGATTTATTCGATTGCTTTTGAACGGAATCACGATCGGATAATCTATCTTTCATGTAAGATAGCTTTGGGATTTTATCCTGATTTGAAATGAATTTATTTAGCGTTCGAACGAAAAGAAATGCGGACTGTCTTATTTAGAAAGAAAAACGAAGGACAATATTTTGACATTTCTTTTTTGATTTGTCGAAAAAAGAAAGAAAAAAAAAAAAAAAGAAAAGAAAGAGAAATTGAGAAAATGAAAAAATTAGAATAAATTTAATTGGAAAAATATTGCTATATATATATATATATATATATATATATATATATATATATATATATATATGTATGTATGTACAACAAAATAATATTAATAATAATAAATAATAAATATATTTATCAAATATATAACCAAATGAAGATACATACGTAATATATTTTGCGTTAAAGCGAATCATGGAAGAAAGATAGAAAGAAGGAAACTAAAGTAGTAGAGGAAAGAGACAAAGCTTTGGACTTTGCTGAATACGAAATGCCACCTTGTTGAGATTTACGGCTTCGAATATCCGCCATAATTTCTTCGTGCCTTGAGAAAAGTCAGCGGGTAATATGTTCGTTCTGGGGTTAGAGGAGGTTGAAAGTAGAGGAGGGGAAGGGGAAATGCTTTCGAGCGAACTACCCTCGCTACGCAAATAGAGAGATATAGGATCCTTTTCGTGTTGCTGTACTTTCAGAAGATCTAGAACGAGTAAAATGACCTAAAACTAGTTCGTGTTTTTGACCATCCTCGAAGTAAATAGAGAGAGAGAGAGAGAGAGAGAGAGAGAGAACACATACATACACACACACATATATATATATGTATGTATGTATATATATATATATATACTTACAATACTCCTATTACTCAGTCTGATGTTGTCTAATCCAGCATGGTGATTGATAATAACCGTGACGATAGCTCCTCTAACTATAATCGACCTACAAAATCTCTATCTTGTTGTATTATCTCTCTACTAACGCGTATGTTATCTATGCGAGCATTAAATTCTATAGGAAGTCATAGAATGTGATCGAACTCGATTAATGTTGCTTTCGATAATAATAATAATTATTATTATAGGCACTTAATCGATTGAAATAATTATAGTTGCTTTTTTTATCTCTCTTTTTTTTTCTTTTTTTTTCTTTTTTTTTTTTTCTTTTCTCCTTTTTGCCAAAACGATCATTCTTTTTACATGGAAGATGATACTTTTGTTTTTAATTATTTGCTATTATTATTATTATTATTATTATTATTATTATTATTTTGTTGCTAATATTTTCATATAAAAAGAACATATTAATCTTTTATATGTATATTTTTTTTTTGTATATCTATTACGTATTATATATATATATATATTTATTTATTTATTTATTTTATGTTTGCAATTGTTAGATTATAAAAAAGATAAATACAATATTATTACGAGCTTAAATGAATTTATATGTAAAAAAAAAAAAAAAAAAAAAAAAAAAAACGTTTCACATTATTGTTTAACAAGAGAACTTTTAAAGATGCATCTATATATTGTTTTCTACGTTAGAATAATAATTCTTTTTTCTTCGTAGTAAGTACACTTTTGCTTTGACTGCGGGAACTCTTGTTATAAAGATTTACACGAGAGTGACACGATTACACTTTGGAAAGCGCCAGTCTTTTGGCGTTGCATGAAAATAATTTACGAGTGTTGTTGTATATACGCCTCACTCTCTTGTAATAAGAGATATATGTGTGTGCGTTTTAATGTTACAAGAGATGTACCCGTATGTGTGTGTGGCTACGTTAAATCATGCTCCTAGCGTATAATAATAAGTGTGAATCGTATTCATTTCTCTTCATTGCACGACTTTGTTGACGTGATTTAGGATTTCTAGTGTTTCAACAATGAAACAAAGATATATATATATATATATATATATATATATATATATATATATATATATATGTATCTGTGTGTGTGTGTATCTGAAAGTATTAAGGAAAAAATATTAGTTTAAGAGACATTTTAATTTAAATATTGCTAAGAAACTATGCATATACGACTAAAATTCAATAAGAGTAGTAGTAAATAAATAATATTAATAATAGAGTGATGATTTCTTAGTTTATCTTGTATCTAAGTTATATTGCACTTAAGTTATAATATTGATATAAAGAAAATAAGATGAACGCAAAATAAACGCAAAATAAGCGCGAAATAAACGCAGGGTAAGCATAAAAAGTCTCGAACATCCAATTTCGACATTAACGACTATTAATAGATTTTTTAATCCCTTATTTTAAATGAACAAAATCAGATTAACATAATTATAATCAAAATTTTAATGATTTTATTTATTAATTATTATGATATTATTATGAAAGAAAAAAAAAATTCAATTTAAAAAATTATTAACAATATCGATTTTATTATAACAATATTATTGCATTATTTAAATAAATAAAGGATAAATTACGCATGAAAACGGTATTTGTTTCATGTCTGTACGACTTTCCGTTCCGAAGATATCACCTTCGAAAGATTTTCATTCATAATTTGTATAGTACAGCTGTCCGTAGTAATAGTAAGTAGTAGTAGTAAGGATGCGTAAATTCTTGGAATTTGTATAGGTCAGTGTGCCATCCAACCAATTTGAATGAAATTATATAGGTCAGTGGGCCAATGTAAATATTCTTTAATTTAAATGAGAATATCTCCGGGATTAAAAGTCGTACAGACTTGTATCAAACATCGTTTTAAAGGGTAGAATTTTCTCTATTTTTTCAATGTATTGTTAATAATTAATTAACAATTTGTTATAAACAATTTTTATAAACAAATTCTTACGAATCAAATCCATCTTATTTTCTAAAAAAAAAAAAAAGTAAATAAATAAATAAATAAATTCAGATTGTGACTGATCCATAAAATTACATAAATTAATAAATAATTTATAAACAAATTATTTCTTTTACCGAGAAAAAAATTTTTTTCAACATTACGTGATAATATCTCCTGGAACTAAAAGTCGTAGAGACTTGAATTAAATATCATTTTAAACAATAGCATTTTCTTTATTTTTTCTACGTATCGTTAATAATTAATTAACAATTTGTTATAAACAATTTTATTGTTTAAATTTTTTTCTTAATTTTTTTTTTTTTTTTTTTTTTTTAGAAAAGATCAAATGATTTTTACTTTACATTCTTTTCAATGCTTTTAAAACGATGTACCTCTATGTAGAATCGAAAGAATAAAAATAAATGACGAGGGACTATTCATAGGGTTTTTTGATACTACCCCTATCAAAACGTGGAGACTTGAATATAACTTTTCTCTCTCTCTCTCTCTCTCTCTCTCTCTCTCTCTCTCTCTTTCTCTCTATCTCACAATTGACAAAATTTTAGAAATGCCTTGTATTTCTCATACTGTCCTTTCAGTTTGCTCGCGAATGCGTATTTTGGAACAATACAATAGAAGCGCGTATTTTGCGAGTATTTGCGATCGACGAGACAAAAATATCTATAAATATTTCTTTTTTTTCTATTTATTCATTTATTCATTTATTCATTTATTTCTTCATTTATTTATTTATTCATTTAATTTTCTTCAATTTTATCAAATATTGTAAAAATTCGTTTTGTTCAATAAAAGTTCTTGAAATTCTTGGCTATTTGCATGCATGAAGAATTCGTAGTTCGATTCGTCAAATTTTTTTCTACTCTTTTTTCTTTTATCTTTTTTTTTTCTTTTTTTTTTTTTTTTCCTTCGTTTATATATATATATATATATATATATTTTCTTCACAGCAGAAGAATGGTTTCAAAAGGAGCTTTTAGCAAAACGTTTCGCGTATACGTACATATATAATATCTTCCATCCTCCGGTTTGTTCGCTTTAATAAATAACATCTTTTAGCTGTTAACGACGAGGTGAAAGCGCCACTAACGTTGAGATAAAAGAAAGAAAAAAAAATTAATAAAGCGCGCGTGCAAGAGAAGCGCATCATGTCTGTTTCTTTGATGCCAGGACATACAGGCTATAAAAGACACATACATACACACACACACACACACACACACAGACACACAAATACGTAAACGCATACGCTTACGCATTCTTGTAATCAGTTCGTCTATGTTCTCTCACGCTTTTACTCCGATCCAATTGTTACATATAACGGGAAAATAAAAAACATTGTTCTTGACTTTCACAATCATTCTAAGGAAATTTTTATGAGTTCATTGACAATAATGAAAGTATAATGATTTTATTATCATTGTCATTGTCTTCACCTTCAATGAAAATTTTATTACCATTAATTTGATAAAAATTATTACTTTTCCTTTATAATATCGATTTTATACACGTAATTTTATTGCCACTCATCATTTTTATCATTAATACGTAACATTGTGCACGTACAATATATTTTTATTTTTTTTTTTTGTTTTTTTATTTATTTTTTTTTTTAATAAATTTATTACTTTTTATAATTTTATTTCTTATAAAGTATCCATTTAATTCATATTAACTGCTATGTTATCTTCGTTATTATTCTCTTATTAACAATGAGTTCGATATTTTGTTTTACTGATTTTCAACATTTCAATGTTTTTTTTACCTTTTTTTTTTTTTTTATTGAACGTTTGTATAAACTGTGTTTGCATATTAATATCAATGAATTCTTATTTGTATAAGTGAATACATGAATAATTATTGAAAATCGTTGATCTTTGAACTTATATGACCAAACCTCGAGAGTTTAACATTTAAAAAATTCTACATCAATAGTTATCCGTAGATTTATAATCTGATTAATTAGCGTATCAAAACATGCATTTGAAAGAGCTTGTCTTTTTTTTTTAATTTATCCGTGGACAAAGCATGCTTTAATTAGGGTTGCCCTTACAATTAAGAAGATTAGGATATTGTAAATCCATAGAATATTAATCGTGTCCGCGTATATGCTTATGTTATGTATATATATATATATATATATATATATAACGTATACTCTAAAGACATTGCTATATCGATAAAATTACAATTCTGATATATAGAATGAGTCAAAAGTTTTCAGGTGATTTTAAAAATCAATTATTCCTTTCTCAGACTATTTAGCCTAATATTTATTTATTTATTTATTTATTTATTTTTTTCTTCAGATTGTAAAACATGCCTGGCTTATAAAACTATAAACATAACTACAAGCTTGAACATTCTTGAAAAAGAATTATTTATATCGAAAATTATTCTATAGGAACTTTTCACCCACCTAAGAAAATTTTTACCCCGCCCCCCCCCCCACTCTCCCTCATTTACGATTATTTACATTAATAAATTATATCTTATATATTAGTAATATTTAATTTCTATTTAAGGACATTTGATTCGTTCTGTACATTAACACATGTGCCATACTATTAACATAATATTTATTTATATTTTAGAATAACAAATTTAGATCTCTTAAGTGATTTATAAAAAAATTGTTTTTAATCAGTTTAATATCGACGATAGAAATTTTTTAACCGATCAACTTCCAGTTTGCTTACGTTCTATGTAGATACTCTTTTAGTCTTTTGAAAATCTCTCTATATAATTTATGTATGTATATATATATATATATATATATATATATATATACATACATACACATATATATATATACAGATATATCTCTCACCGAAAAGTAATCTACTTGATATTCCTAAAAAAGGAAAAAGACAAATATATATATATATATATATATATATATATATATATATGCGCGCGTGTGTGTGTTTGCTTATGTGTACATACGTATGTATATATAGAAGCAAAGAGACGAAACGATAACATTCAAAGGTCATAAAAAAGGACATTTTACCAAAGCGATAAGCTTATATTCGGAACAGTTCGAACAGCAATTTAAATTTCATAAATATTTGAGTGAACGATGGTAAAGCGATTTCGATGTAGACGATTGGATTTTTAAAGTTTTCGTAATCTTTGGGTTTACGAATTTTATTTAAAAATCTTTACCAAGTCGATATTAAATTTGACAAATTTACATGTTAGTCATGGATTATTCATATGTGATAATTTTTGATCTCTCTTCTGGTTTTTTTTTTCTTTTCTTTTTTTTTTTTTTGTTTTTACTTTTCATTTTCTGATCTTAATTCGAAACTACAGCATTTTTGTCCGACTGAAATACATACGTACAAATAAATCAAAGTTTGACAGGTGAAACCTAAAAAAAAAAAAGAAAAAAAAAAAGAGGTGGGATACACTTTGCATCTCAGTAAAAATATAGGTTAAAAGGGTTTTTTTTAAAACGACAAAAATACATTTTCCCCTTTTTTCTTTCTTTCTTTCTTTCTTTCTTTCTTTCTTTCTTTCTTTTTCTCTTTCTTCGTCCCTTTTATTTCTCTCTGTCTCTATACGTGTGCATATACGTGCGTATACGTATACGTTTACGTTTTTTCTTCCTATTTTTTTTCTCCCCCACTCCCATCCCCCGTTTCTCTCTAACTTCGTCCCAACTTCGAGCAAGTCTCTTATTCGCGTTTCTTTCCTTTTGATCTACATACATTTGCACGTTCCGCTATTCTCTATTCTCTTTATCGGAGTGTAAAGTCGATGTAAAATCGATCCCACTGTCCTATGTAAATATGTAACTACATACATTATTTTAAAACGATTGCTTTTTCCTTGGCTTACGTTTGTTTTCATCGATCATTTTTATTCGATGAAATTCATTGAATCGTTTCGAATGAATGTAATCCTATTGAAATATTATTTTTATCTATAAATGAAAAAGGAAAAATATATTATTGATGATATTTAAAAGTAATTGATTTTATCATTCGAACGAAGACACATAGATACAAGATAGTCAAACTTTGGTGATACGTAAGTTCACCAATGTAATCTAATCAAACAACAATAGTTTTATCATTGAATATATATATATATATAAATATATATATATATATATATATCGAACTTTCTGCGATTCGCAAGTTCTGCAACGTAATCTAATCTTTCTGCAAAAGTTTCGATGTAAAATAATCGTTTATTGTTTTCTAACTTTCTCGGTAATTCGAAAAGTTTTTCGAAATTCTTGTCGGTAACAACAAATAGCTGTTTCGGGCTATACTAGTTTAAAGTTATTTTTCATTGTCGATATATATATATATATATATATATATATATATATATCTTCCCTCTCTTTCTCTCTTTATATATATATATATATATATATATATATATATATATATAACGTTCTTATATTCTTTTCCGATTGAAAAAAAGGAAAGTTGAAAGAATATCATTAAATGATTTTTAAACAAATCTTGGAAAGTTATATATATATATATATATATATATATATATATATATATATATAGAGAGAGAGAGAGAGAGAGAGAGAGAGAGAAAGGTAGGAAAATAAAAAAAAATAAATAAAAAAGAAATACAAATTCCATGTTGATCAAGTAATAGTCGATGCGAGAAAGTTTGTAAGAATGTATATATATATATATATATATATATATATGTATATACGTACGTGTTATATGTATTACATACATATATTACATACGTATATACATATCCATGTACTTATGTTACGAAGACTTGCATCCAATCGCAATCTTTTCATGCAAATTGCTGACAAACAGTTGAATCCGTAATTGCAAAGAGAGATCCATGAGATGATAGTAGTTCTTATCGATTCTCTCGTACGTTACATCGATACCACTTGTAAGAGATGTCGGCGTTTAAATCTCTATATTTTTCTCCATTTTTGTTGCAGGACGTCAACACATGAATCAATAGATACATATATACGCGAGGAACGATGAACGTACTAGTAAACATTCTTCTAATTTGTAAGTACAAATAACTTTATGATATTTAATTTATATAAGTAGTGATGAATAATAAAAAAGAGAAAATTTATTTATTTATTTATTTATCTATTTGTTTATTTTTTAAATAAAATGTAAATTATGACCAAGTGCAGTGTTATTTTTTTTTTTTTTTTTTTTTTTTTTAATTTGAAACATAAAATGATCATCATTCTTTGAAATAATTCCTTTTACGACTAATTTCTAATAGTTTTCTTAATCATTTCATAATTTTTAAATGATTTTTATTCTTAAAAATTAATTTACAAGTTCGAAATAGTACAAGATATTAAATATTTTCAATAATAATTTTATCTAACATAATTTTATTCAAATCAATTGATTTTCTATTTAGATATTTTCCAAGTGAAATAATATTTTCGTATATGTTTGGATAAGATTTTTCTTTTTTATTTAATTTTTTTTATTTTTTATTTTTTTTTTTTTTTTTTTTATTTTTTTGAAGTACCGTAACATCATTTAAAAGAAAGTCTTATATAAATCTTACATAACTTCGGGCGATCTTCGTAAATGTCGGAAGGAAAGAAATTTTCGGTTTTTCGAGTACTCGAGTCGAGAGTTCAATAGCCGTCAGAATCGATCCTCTTAGGTAATATATTACGGCATCCATAATTCATTCCAAATTCTAGCGATCATATCATGATACGTGTATGCTTTACAAAAAGGATACAGCATCCTGTTTTAATCATTATCAACATCAATCATCATCATCGTCATTATTATTATTATTATTATTATTATTATTATTATTATTATTATTAATATTATTATTATTATTATTATTATTATTATTATTATTATTATTATTATTACTATCAACGATTTTATAAAAGTAGATCAAAAATTCATAAAGTGAGACTTATGTCGACCAATTTGTTTTTTTTTTTCTTTTTTTTTTCTTTTTTTTTTCTTTTCTTTCTCTTTTTTTTTCTTTCCATTTCAATACTCGAATGGAAAAACCTTTCATTTATCATTTATAAGAAACATGATTAATAATTCACATAAAGAGTATAATTATAGTTCGCTTTCATATAGTAGTAATAGTAAGTACCTACAATATCATGTTCGCGAAGCACGAACTATGATCTTTTGAAGTAACAATCGTTTCTCGGTAGCACGTCGTGTTTGACGTTGCGTCGATTATTATTCCGCTCGTTGCAAGGATTTGCAACATGATATCGAACAATAATGGCTCGGATTTGCAACGTATCTTGAAGAAATGATGATGCAGGGGGGAAGAGAGAGAGAGAGAGAGAGAGAGAGAGATCATTGTACTATTTCCCGGCCAATTTATTTTCGATGTCAAGGCTACTACGGACTTATTATTATCAGTAAATGATTCTGATGATTCTAATTTTTTTTCATTTTTTTTTTTCTTTTTTTTTTTTTATTACTATCTATCGCAAGAGACACGTCTGATTCTATTCTTTTATTTTTTTTTACTAAATTAATACTTTAGTACCATTAAAATTTTTATCATCTAATCAATACGAGACACGTGAATCTATCTTTTATTTTATTTATTTATTTATTTATTTATTTATTTTTTTTTTTTTGTTTGACTTAATATTTTACCACGATAATATAAATATATCTTATAATCGGTGCGAGATACGACACGATTCAAACCTTTTTTTCCTACAAATTCAATATTTTACTATCGTTATAATTTATTATTTTTTCTTTATAATTGAGTTAAAATTTAACATAATTGAGTAAATGATAAGAGAGAAAATTATTTTTATATAATTATATTCAAAATTATTTAATGTCTGTGTCTGATCGTAATCGGTGGATCTAGAAGACAAAAGTGATTATTAATGATTATAATGAAAAAAATCAGAGAAAGAGTTATCGTTCAGGAACAAATATTAAGATTCGTATGTAATGGTATAAAAAAAAATAAAAAAAAAAAAAAAAAAAAAAAAAAAAAAAATAAAGATCAGAAAAAATTCCCTTTTTTCTGTCTCTCGATATCTTAAAGAGATTCAAATTTCAAGGACAAGATCGAACGATCAGAAAAAATTTCGTTTCGCAGTCTTAAGGAAGTTCCGTTCTTTTCTCCGCAAAATTAGGATGTACTTCGACCGTAACGATCGAGACTGCGATAAGGAACGGGACGATACCACCGAACGATGGCCTCGGACCCGAGTAAAAAAGCAATGAAGAAACAACTCCATGTTGCCCCCTTCGAAGACCTTCCTTCTTGAATGATGTAATAATCTTACTGTTATTAATGATAATTCATGAGGAATATTAATCTTAAATGACAAAAAGAAAAAAAAAAAAAAGAAGAGAAATCATCAAAACCGAATATATTTTTCAATTTCATTTTTTCTCGACGTTGCCCCTTCGTGAATCATCATCTTGAATTAGACAATCGTCACATCGTTAATGAAAAATTTATCGTAAATATTATTTCACAATAAAGATCTTACGATAAACGTAACAAAGGAAAAGACGAAAATAAAAATCAAAAAAAAAAAAAAAAAAAAAAAAAAAAGAAGAAGAAGAAAGAAAGAAAATGATTTTTTTTTTTTTTTTTGGCAAATTCTCTTTACATCAAATTTTCTTTTCTATCTTAAAAAATATGTATTATAGAGCTGTCTGTGAAGTGAAACGAAAAAGGAAAAGAAAAAAGAAAGGAGGGGTTGGGAGGGGGAAAAGGAAAGAATATAGAGAGTCGATGGGTCCTTCCCTTTCCAAAGATAAGTTTCCGTGGACGGTGAAAAATTTTCTCAGGAGAACTTTCGCGCTTCGAACTCATCAAATTCCATAGCACCTTTGGGGGGAGGATCAGGATGGTTAGAGAGAAGGCGGTGAAAGTGGGAGTGGGGAAATGGGATGAAGTTTTCCATTCTCCTTCAGGAAGAAAGGAAAGGTAGAACGGATGGTAGGTAAGCCTTGAGACAATTTATTCCATGCTCGCACTATCCCTCCCTCCCTCCCTCCCCCCTTTTCGATCGATAAAACGGAAAATGGCCCTGGCAACGCAAAATATTAGTTCGATATATTGAGTGAAACTTCACAACTTTATTTCATCCCTTTTTAACTTTTTACCAATGCCAATGGATCGTATCGTCAATGTTTTATATAGTCAACTAGATCGAAGTTGCAACCAAGGATTATTTCTTTACGATCTATAAATCGATCGATAAAACAAATTTAATATAGACATCTCTATACAGATCTTTAAATTATCTTAAATTATTTATTTCGTTGACGATAAAAAAATATTTCAAATAATTATTTTCTTTTTTCCTAAGATGTTATTACGAGAAATTATATTTCTTTCTTTTTTTTGCAACGTAAATACTTTATATATACATATATATACACATATCCAATTATAGAAATTAATGTGAGTATATTGATTTTATATTAATATTTATAATAACTGCATGTAATGCAATGGATAAATAAAAGATTTAAATTGACATTTAAATTAAAATCGGAATGATTTAATGTAACGTTTGAAAAGAATATTCAAAGAAATTTTCTCATTAATTTATTTTGAACGATGTTTAATAATTATAAAAATATTTTATTTCTTTTTACGAACTTTTTTACGAAGAAATATTCGAAGAGGTATTTTTTGAAAATATATAAGAGTTAGATAGACATCATAATGTATTTGATACGGTTGGATTTCTTACATGAGGACATCGTTTGTATCATAAGGCTCATCATCACGAAGCTGTTACCTTCGAACGGCGCAATCCTTGACTTTTACTTACACATTACAGGATGCCACGACGCTCCCACGCGATTCCTCTTTGCGAATGTACTTCTCTTGAGTACCTACTTGAGTTTATGTTGTCAAGAAACATATATCATCGTTCGAATTAAAATTTTACTTTAAGAAATAGATTTTTATTCGATATTTCCAATTAAATTTGCAAAATTTGTTTTTGTCATTAATTACATTTTACGAATCGTTATTTAATTTGAATATAAAATTCTATTATAAAAAATTATTACATACGATCGATTAATAATAAAATAAATTTATTTATATTATAATTAATTTCTTTGGAATTAAATTTCAAAAATAATTCTAAAATAATTTATCTCGTCGATCGTTAAATGGATATAAATATGATAATATAATAAATATGACGAATGATCTAAAGTTAAATAAAATATCAAAATTTACAATTCCGTTATGTACGGATAGTTAGGATTAAAAAAAAAAAAAAAAAAAAAAAAAAAAAAAAAAAAAAAAAAAAAAAAAAAAAAAAAAAAAAAGAATAAGAAGAAGAAAAAAAAGAAGTAAAAAGAAAAAAGAAAAAAAGAAAATCATTTTTGCAATTCATTCTTTCGAAATGAAATATCTATAATTATTTACATTACTTCCGATCAAATTGTTTATAATAATTTATCATAATGTAACTTAACAATTTGCGAAATAAAATTTTCTTTTTGAATTTCGAAAGAATGGTCTACTAGCGGATCCATAAAAAACACCAGCTACATTCATTCGTATATAGAAAATAGAGAACGGAGGAAAAAAAATGAATACACGAAATGAAACGAATAAGATCCGATGAGAATGAATTAAATTTTTTTCAATTTTTCAACTAGAATTAGGTCACTCTTATAATTAATCGACATATCGATAGATATCTGAAAAGTTTCACAATTGGAAACTTTGTTTTTTCCCCTGTGAATAATTAGTTAGATATCGATATCAAAATCGAGAGCAATCGCATTATCACGATATCACGATATTTCTCACGTTCTCTCGGACTAACATAAAACCGATAGGAATTAAAATATCGAGAGAGAGAGAGAGAGAGAGAGAGAGAGAGAGCTCGATCGATCATACATACCTACGTGTGTATAAAGATTCTATAGTTATGAAATAGAAAAGGAAGAAAAAAATTGTAATAGTAATGATTGTAGCAATACTAGTAGTAATAGTAGTTGTAATAATAGTAGTAATAATAATAACAGTAAAGAGTGAGTATAAGAAGATGAGATAGATAGATACACGTCGGTAATATGAAATTTCCGTTATATCAAGAATAAACTTTTTTATATGAACGTCCGGGGAAAACTTAGATCGTTCGCATAATCGTCACGACGAGCGCATTAAACTTCCTATCATATACCCTCTCTTTATAAGTATACTTTTCCTTACGAATGTAATTATGTAAAAATGTATAATAAATCAAAGTGATCCAATTAACAATTCGATTTTACGAAGTCATTAAATTCGAATGTAACTTTAAATTCGCCTAATTGTCGATAAAGAAAATAAAAAAATTATAATGTTAAAGAATAATATCAAGACATTATCACTATTAATTTTCAATGAGGATTCTTAAGTACTATATATATATATATATATATATATATATATATATATATATATATATATATATATATTCGTGTTCTATACATTTTCTAAAATCTTGTAAAGTAATTTGATCTATAGAAATACATATGTGTGTGTGTGTGTGTGTGTGTGTGTTAACATATAAGAAATAATGTATCGTTTTTCTGATTATTTTCACATCGTTATTCCTGGCTACATTTTGTGATACAGGTTGTAGAAGAAACTCATTCATCATACTCGAGAAAAGTTCTTGAAACTCTTCGAGAGCCAAGCGTGTAAACCGCGAACCGAATATAAGTTTTATAAAACTCATCTTTTACCTTCAGTTCGGTAAACACGAAACTCTTCTGTTAGCTAAGACAGACAAAATTATATTACAATATATAACGTTTATGGTTTTTAAAAAATACAAATTAAAATTTATTTTACATAGCTATATTATATTATACATGCATATATATATATATATATATATATATATATATATAGAACAAATTGCAACTAGATTATATTAATTTAAACGCTATTATACTAATGATAAGAAAGAAATTCAAAATACGAATTATACTAAAAAATCGTTAATCATTTAATACGTACATAATATTCTCAATTATCTTCGAAAGAATAAAATTGAAATTTATTTTATATAAATATATTATACTACTACACATAGGATATATATATATATATATATATATATATATATTTATATTAATTTCTTATAATGATATATATTACAGTAAGATTATACTTCTGTAGATGCAATCATGGTAAGGACAACGTTATTAGTGAACGAATTACACCGCAAATCGTAATACATTAAACATCCTTAATATTCGACTTTAGAATAGGATTTGTTCTTTAGCGAAGCAAATTTCTGTGTCATCCCTTTTCAGATTTGCGTTGCTTCGTTGCTCTCCTCGCTATACTAATAAGGGACACTGTTACGTTTCGTTTACGTTAATTATAAAGAACATCATTAAAGTGCAATTTAAACGCGAGTTCCTTGTTATACACAGTTATCTACGATCGAGGACACGATATTCACTTTGACTAAAACTGAATATCATAATGTTAATTCGATAAAATATAATGAATCCTATGTTTCATTGTAAAATCATTATTTCACAATTTATTTCTTAACCCAAGATGACGGTATTATCTTTATAATTATATTACAAAGATAACAATATAATAATTATATTATATTATAAGATTAAACGAATTAAATTCAACATCAATCATTCAATCAATCAATGAAATTAAATTATATAATATGTTTTATATATATATACACACACACACACACATATACACACACGTGTCATTCGATCAAAACTTATCCATTCGAAACATAAATCATGAGAAATTGAAGGTAAGAAAAGAAAACGATGAAAAATTGCTTTCAAAAACCGAGAATAATATTTTTATTTTTAAATATGAAATATGAATCCAAGGTAACTGATATCCAATGTAAATGAGATCTCTTTGAGAATAATATAATATTACTAAAATATTACATATTTCATAGTGAAGTGAGCTTGAACATTTTTTTCTTTTAAAAATTCTCTCTCTCTCTCTCTCTCTCTCTCTCTCTCTCTCTCTCTTTCTCTTTCCCGCTTTATTCGAAACTTTATCAGTAGCATTCTTCTTGAGAACTTCCTTGTAGGACAAAGAGAAGAGAGAGAAAGAAGATAGAAAGGGGTAGAAAGAGAGGAAAGTGGGTAGAAAGAGTAGGAGGTAGGAAGGGAGGGAGGGTGAGAGAGAGAGACTACTATAGATCGGTTACTCGCTTGGTTTCACAGTTGGCGATGTGCCGCAAGCACTGTAGCCGCACAAACTAGTGATATCCTTTACCAAGATAGGAAACCGTAGTGGTGAGCTTTGATATCGTTCATCCGCTAGTACGGTACTACAAACCAACCACAACACTGCTACTAATCGTACCTACGAATTCTTTCTATCAAATCAGAATTTTCTTCTACCTTATTTTTCTTTCTTTTTTTTTTTTTTTTTTTATTTTATTCTCTTTTGTATTTCTATTTTACTTTCTTTCCCTTTTTTCTTCTTTTCTTTTCTTTTTTCTTTTTTTTTTTTCTTCTTCTTCTTTATATATTTCATTCAACCTTTCAACTCCCTCTTCCTTTCGTTTCCGTTATTTCTTATTTCAATGCTTTTTTCTTGACGTCTAATAATCTTTTTTTCTTTCTTTCCTTCTTTCTTTCTTCTTTTTTTGTCTTTTTTTTTTTTTTTTGGTTTTGTATTGTTTTGTATTTGTTTTTTCTTTTTTTTTCTTTTTTTTTTTTTTTATTATCATCATCATCATTGCAGCACGACAGATTTCTGTGAAAGTTGTTATTCTTTGAAAAAAAGAATTTTTTTTTTCTTTTTTTTTTTTTTGTTTTTTTTATGGCAATATGATAGGTTTCTCTGAAACGTGTATTCGTTGGAAAAGAAAGAAAAAAAAAAAAAAAAGAAAGAAACAGAAAGAAATTCTTTTTGCAAGTTTTCCTTTCTTTCTTATTGCAATACGATAGAGTTTTTTTTTTTTTGGAAACCTGCATTTATTAAAAAAAGCATTCCTTTCTTCTCATATATATATATATATATATATATATATATATATCTTATGGTGATCTTGATTGTGAATATATAAATTATTAAAAAGATAGATAGAAAACTTTATATTGTTTGTCAAAGTGATCCTCCTTTTTAATTTTTTCTTTTTTTCTTTTTTTTTTTTTTTTTTTTACCTCGAAATAAATTTTTCCTTTTTGGTCATAGAATTTCTTTATTTTTTTTTTTTTTTGTCCCTCTTGTAATCATACTGTTAGAATTATTTTTACATTTCCTGGGAGTTTCATTCGAGGTCACATTTATAAAGTAAATA
>NC_062194.1:4145027-4150027 GCF_912470025.1 Vespa velutina
AAGAATAAGTGTAAATGAGATATATAAAGAAAAACAGAGAGAGAAAGAAAGAGATAGACAAAGAGAGAGAGAGAGGGAGAGAGAGAGAGAGAGAGAGAAAGGTTTTGATTCGTCATCGTTAGATGAAAATTAATCCGTCGGTCTTCTCTCGTGGGCAATTACAATATCTCAGATGAGGATGAGAATATAGCAATAGCAGCAGCAGCAATAGCAGCAGCAGTAACAGCAGCAACTGTTCTGTAGTATAGTAGCAGCAGTAGTAGCAGCAGTAGTAGCAGCAGCAGCAGTAGCAGCAACGGCGTAGGGTCTTCGGTGATCCAATTACCGTCAGAATGGCTTTCCAGTTGTTGGAGTGCCTGCTCATCCGCTTCTCCAACTCCTCTCTCTCTCTCTCTCTCTCTCTCTCTCTCTCTCTCTCTCTCTCTCTCTCTCTCTCTCTCTCTCTCTCTGACACACAAACACACACACACATACATACATGCATACGTACATACATACATACATATATATATATATATACATATATACATACTTACACTTACTCTAGTAGAGTACACGTCTAGTGCAACGGGCGACACGAAATTCGCTGCGGTCGAGCGATCATTTGAAATGCATTTCGATGGGTGGGAGGTGAAGGAGAGGGGGCACGCGTCAGACAGCCGAGAGATAATCGACGTCGATCGTGGCGTTTCCATCTACGATGATCCCTTCGAAATCAACACCAAGAGCTCTCGTTCCATCACCTGATTTGTGTCACTTCTCAGAGAAAGATAGATAGATAGATAGATAGATAGATAGATAGATAGATAGATACATAGATAGATAGATGCATAGATAGATCACTTTTGCGTACTTACCGTACTTCCGATCCATATGAGAATCGCGACGCGATCCAATGTGTTCGGCTCTATAAATCAAAACGATATTTTCGATTAGTTCGATAGCATTGATGATTCGTATGTTTTTTTTTGTTTTGTTTTCTTCTTTTTTTTTCTTTTTTTTTTTTTTTTATGAACATAAAAGGAAAAAAGAAAAAATACTCTCTCTCTCTCTCTCTGTGCAATCTGATACTTAACTTTATCCTTTCTTTAAAAACAAATTTTTCTTTTTTTTTCTTTATCTCTTACGGTTCAGCGAATGAATAATACGTGGTGGTAAATAAAAATAATAGATCGTTATAGAAACGAGCAGTATCGTGAAATTTGATCTTATGATGGAATTGAAACGAGGAAGCGAAGAATGGACTTCAGTAATATCGGTATCGATATTCTGTCAAACGAAAAATTTTATTGAAATCTCCCGCGCGCGCGCGAGAGAGAGAGAGAGAGAGAGAGAGAGAGAAAATGAGAGGTGGGGAACAAAAAAATTCCATAGTGAGATAAAATGGAATTTCGTTTGAAAATTTGTCGATCGTTCTCGCTTTGGCTCGTGAACTAGCTCGTTGACCATCATGCCAAAGAGAGAAGGAAGTTGAAGGGTTCGAAAGGGAGACAACGCAAAAGGGATTATTAACGGTGGATCGTCGGTGGCAAAACGAGAACAATCCGCTATAGTTTCGTCACGCTTGGCTTTTCGGAATGGCCTCTCGGCGAAACGTCTATATATATATATATATATACACCTATACACACAAACACACACACACACACACATATATATATATATATATGTATGTGTATGTGTGTACGTATGCGTCCTAGTCCATAATGAATCCTTAAATTATACTCGTACGCGTCGCTGACCACAGAACAATCTAATTCCAACGTCGAAACAAAGACCCTTCTAATTAGTCCAACGTTAATTTACTCCGCTGTGTCTTTCAGGTGTCGCAGTTACGGTTCTGCCTGGCCATTGCGAGAGAAAGGTGAGCGTTTTCTGTTTTTATTCCTATGCCTCTTTCTATCTTTCTATCTTTCTTTCTTTCTTTCTTTCTTTCTTTCTTTCTTTCTTTTTTTCTTTCTTTCCCTTAAGTTCTCTTTCGTTTTTTTATTCTTTCTCTTTCTACGTCTTTTTCTTCACCCTTTATCTTTTCTTCTTTTCTGTCATTCAAAAATTCATCGTCTCGTTTTCTTTCGTTCGTAATTTTTTTTTCTTTTTTTTTTTTTTTTTTTTTTTTTTTTTTTTTTTTTTGTACACGCATATACGTATATCACATTCATTCTTTCTTATATATACAAGCATACATATACATACACATGTATATATAGATATATATGTCTTAACCATTTTCTTGATTTCTCTCGTGAATTTCATCCTCACGATTTCGTTACATCGATTTCGACGACCTCCTTTCTTTTACTACACTATCTACCATTTTTAAAAATCTCTCTCCCACCCAACTCCTTCCCTCCCCCTTTCCTCTTTCCGTCCCTCTATACAAAGTTCGTTAACTTTTTACAAGGTGCAATCTTTCAAAGATTCAAATTTCCCGCGTGTGCATTTTTTAAGCGAGTTAATTTGTTTCCTCGGGAAAAAAAATAGTTCATTTCTCTCTCTTCCTCTCTCTCTCTCTCTCTCTCTCTATATATATATATATATATATATATATATATATATATATTTATTTATTTATTTATTTATTTCAGTGCGTAATCTTTCAACATCATTTTACATTGAATATCTTTAGCCTCTTATCTTTAATTCCCTACAGGATTGATCGTTAGTTGAAGTGCACATTATTATTATAAATTCTTGTAATAAGACGATATTATGAATTTGTAATATCGTTTTCATCGTAATAACTTACAAGAGAGAGAGAGAAAGAGAGAGAGAGAGAGAGAGAGAGAAAAAGAGATAAGATAAAACATATTTCCTATCTCTTCGCAAGATGGTCTATGTAATCTTTGAAGGTACTTGGAGAAATTATTAATCGTTTTCCAATGAGCTCGATTTAACGAACTTGGAGAGGTATGTTTAATTCGTTGAAAAGTTTGCATTCGATGATCGATCAATCGATCGAATCAATTTAAGTTTGCTCTTCTCTCGACTAGCTTGAAAATTGTTATGAAAGAGTCGTTTAAATTCATTAATTTCGTATTCGTTCCTTCTATCCATTTACAGGGCGGATCGAAAAGTTTCCAGATGGATGAAAAATATTTCCGGATGATATTTAAAAATCGTTTAATCTTCTTCGAAATGTTTTTATTTGTTTCTTTTTTTTTTTTTTTTTTTTTTTTTTTTTTTTTTTTTTTTTGTTTCTTTCCTTTCTCTTTTTTTCTTCAAATTTTAAAAAAGAAGTTCCTACTTTTACGATCAATTAGCGTATAAAAAGTTTCGAATAAGTCTAAATTGATTTTTATTATAAAATCGTTTAGAAACTTTTGATCCGCCTTTTATAATGTCGATATAAATTATATTTTTATTTACATTTGATGATGTGAAATATCATACTCGTTCGTTTCTAAAGTACATTAAATTAACGAATATATAGACACATACACAGATATACTTATGTTACCTCTTTCTATTTCATTTATTATGTCTCTCCAATGATAATATTTACGTAATAACGTTCAAAGACTATTTCATTTATTCAATTGCATGCAATATTATCACTAATATCAGCCAAGCTAATTGCTAAGCTCGCTGATGTAATGCGATAAGATTAAATTAACCCATTTGCAACAGAGCGAATATCAATTCAGCAACTAGCTATATTAGGTATAATATAGGTGTAGAATTCTATACAGTTATAGTTAGTTATAGTTTATTTCTATAGAAATGTAAATAATCATAAGTACAGAGAAAGAGAAATCCTATATGATAGGAGCTTTTCTCTATGAGATTATAAATTATAAACTTGCATTTCGTATGTAGATGAATTTATTTGTGTATAAAGAAAAAAAACAGCTCGCTAAAGATCGATTCATTTCAATGTTAAATTTTAATATAAGGTCGTAATATTTTTTCTTCTTTTATTTTTTTCCCCATTTTTTTTTTCTTTTTTTTTTCTTTTTTTTTTTCTTTTTTTACGAAGATATCCAATTAATCATTAGCAATATATTTATTCATTCGCTTCTAAATATATAAATATAAATATTAATTCTTTTTTTTTTTTTTTTTTTTACGAAACAAACTTAATGTATAAAAAGAATTCGTATTATCTAAATATAATAATTCTTTTGGTTTCCTCTAATTTTATTCTTTAAAAATATTAATATCGATCTTAATGTGATCTTGAATAAGTTCTCTCGCAATAATTATATTCATTCTAAATATTAAAATGATATAACTGTTTTCGAAAAAATGTTTTCATCAAAGTTTTCTTTCAGAAAAAAATAATGAACGAAAAGATTATTTATCTCTCGAATATATTCTTACGTTGTTAAAGAAAAAGCAAAAGAGAAAAATTGATAGGAATATTTACGTATGTACATATTGTACGATTTGTATAATTAAATTTCGCAATAGCTAGTACCTTTAAATTCAATGCAATTGCAATGAATAAAGTGAATTGAAATTCCGCGAACGAACAGAGCTCATAGGTACCTGCGTTTTCGAGGAAGGCTGGCTTTTGACCATATATTTCACCCGACTGTTCCCATGAATAATCTAGAAATCGAAAACACTGTTTTACTGTATGATGATGTGTCGGTATTTAAAACTATTATAAATATTTATAACTATAATAAAAAGAAAAAAGTAAATAAGAAAAATTATATTTAGATATTAGATTATTTTAATATTACAAATAATACAACGAACATATCAATTTTTATATCAATTTTAATACAATATTTAAGTTTATCAAATATCCTCTTATACCTTTGTTTCTTTTTGTAAGATAAGTAAATGAATCAAAAAAAAAAAAAAAGGGAAAAGAAAAGAAGAAAATTATAAACAAACTATAAATTATCAACGTTTCAAAATTAATTTCTTACTGATTATAAAACCAACTTTTTTCCCTTTAACGTTGAACTCATTTTTGTTTATTTATTTTATTTTATTATTTTTTTTCTTTTTTTTTTTTTTTTTTTTTTTTTCGTAATATTTTTTTAATA
>NC_062194.1:4152527-4157527 GCF_912470025.1 Vespa velutina
CTCTCTCTCTCTCTCTCTCTCTCTCTTCTTCTCTATCTTTCTTTTTCGTTTTCTCTGTCTTTTCTCGCTTATCGTTGGAAAGATATACAAACGCATATAAGAGAGATGTGTGTGTGTGTGTATGTGTGTGTGTGAGAGAAAGAGAGACAGAGAGAGAGAGAGAGAGAGAGAGAGAAAATTCAAGAAAGTACCATTGTACCACGAATAAACGTTCGAGACTGTTTCAAGGATGGAAATTCCTTGGATACGTCACGTACAGTTTAAAGTTTAAGAAAACGAAGAGAAGATGTCTCGTAATGACGGCCAATGCAAATACTTAAAGCTAGCACGCGGTAATAATGCACCGACTTGAAGAATTGTTTTTCTTTTTTTATTTCTTTATCTATTTCTTTATCTCTCTCTCTCTCTCTCTCTCTCTCTCTCTCTCTCTCTCTTTCTTTTCCCTTTATATTTCTCTCTCTTTTTCTTTCTTATCTCATTAAATATTATAGTCCAATTCATTTCTTACCAATTGCATTTTATGACGTTATTACGTAGTAGTTGATTTTTTTTATTGGATTATTTACATTAATTTCTAATTACAATTTCTTCCCTCCTCACTCTCTGCCCCCCCTCTCCCTCCCTCCCTCCACCCCCCCCCTCTCTCTCTCTCTCTCTTCATTTCTATCTTCTTATCTTTTATGTTTTTCCTCCTTCTTTTTTCTTTCTCTTTCTTTATTTTTCTTTTTTCTTTTTAATTCAAACAAAGTTTCCATCTTTATATTCGTCTTTATTATTACTCTTCTATTATACTTTATTTTTAATTAAAAATCGATCTAATAAAAATTGTACATTTCTCTTTCTTCTTTCTCATTCTTTTATCTAGCATTTAACTATTTTCTTCGTTTTATTTCGATTCTTCTTTATAGCATTCTTGTTTTCAGAACATTCTCTTGTTGCGATATCAATACGACACTATTCGTGTGCAAGCTGATATCGAAGATTAGTTTTGTCATGGTAGATAGAGAAAGAGAAAGAGAGAGAGAGAGAGAGAGAGAGAGAGAGAGAGAGAGAGAGAGAGAGAGAGAGAGAAACGTGCACGAGAATTCACTTGAGAAAGAAATCGCTGGAAAATCGCAGAAATTCGCTTGGAACGCGAGTATCGAACAAGCGATGCGACGTATCTAGATATATATATGTGTGTGTGTTTGTGTTTATGTGCCTGTGTGTATATATATATATATATATAAGCGTACGTACGTGGGTATATATGTGAACATATTTACGGGAAAATATATACTAGTGACGAATAGGTGAATGAATTATTATCGACGCTTCGTTGACGCACATATGCGTAGATACCTGTCCTTGTTTTGAAACTTCGAACATGTTTGGATATGCTCGATGATTATGATCGATCGATTAAATAACAAGATAAATGATGACTTTCCGTTGAAAGTTCATTAATTCAACGACTTCCTTAATTATCAATATTTATGTTTATTCTCGTCGTTTGTTCAACATTATCGTAATAATTGAACGATCTAATAATAAACGAAAAGATTTTTATTAATATTCGATAAGGGGAAGTTTTAATTCTTTTTTTCTTTCTTTTCTTTTCTTTTCTTTTTCAATTTTCCCAACGAACAATTCTTCTGTTTCAATGGATATTATTTTGTAATTTCATGTCGCGTCTTGTGAAATTTTATTGAATTGATTTTATCAATCATCGTCGATTTTTGAATGAATGTTCAATATTTCATTAAAAATGAAAAAAGAAATAATAAAGAAAAAAAAAAAGAAAAATAAAAGCATGCTAAAAGTATTTTAATGTCAAAGTGTTAAAGTGATAGCAACGTCGATAACAAATATCAATGGAACAATTACGTTGATCGTTTTTGGATAAAGCGACAACAAATGAGAAAATTTAATCGAACTATTGGGAAATTCTCCAGAGAAAGAAAGAAAGAAAGAGAAAGAGAAAGAGAGAGAGAGAGAGAGAGAGAGAGAGAAAGAGAGAACAACCATTCTCATAATTTCGATCACGAATGCCATTCATAACTATACCTTCATAATTAGACGATAGATTTATTTGTAGATTCCTATTCGACCGAAGTCATACAAATCCTTCCTTTGTCGTTTTCTATAAACGATAATTAGGAAAATTATGGAATACCGAAGTGTCATCGAGTTGCTTTCCGATTTTCCATGCCAATAATTGGAATTTTTTGTTGAACAAAAATTACGTACGCACATACCGTATCACGTTGAATGATAAACGAGAAATTCATTTTCGTGATCGTAATTTTTTTTTTTTCCTCTCATTTATACTCTTCTCTTTGAATACATATTTTTTTTTTTTTTTCTTTTTTATAAGTATAATTTATAGAACAATGATGTGCATATAATTACTTGTTTTTTAACTCTGAATCTAAAGCTTGATATTTCATTCATTTTTTTATTCATTTTATCAAAAAGAGAGACAAAGAAAAAGAGAATACATGTGTGTGTGTGTGCGTGCATGCGTGCGTGTACGCGCGCGTACATTTTATTAATTAAATGACGTTAAATATTTATTAATTAAATAATCAATACATAATTATTGGTAAGTTTTAAATATTTCAATATATAAATATCAATGTGTAATAATTATATTATATGTTATTATAAAATTCATATACCTTCCATAATTCGTTTGAATTAAATTAATTACTTGATAATATATATATACATATATATATATATATATATATATATATATATATATTCGATTTGTTTGTTTATTAAGTTAATTAATTAATAATATTGCACGATAATCTCTGCATATTTCTTGATAACGTACAAACAAATAGTTAATAAAATACAATGAATAGAAAGAATAAAATGGTTCAAGATATTTCGACATTAATAATTACGTAGATGCATTTTTTGTAGGACGTAGAGAGAGAGAGAGAGAGAGAGAGAGATTGTTTGAAAAAAATTATCTCTTTTCCTATATAATTTCGTAACGGTCGAAATATTAGATGATTACATTATAGCACGAGAAACGTAATAACAATTATATGGATATAATGAACACGGAACTGGTGGTGGTAGATACTAGTCGAAAATTTTCTAACGAGAAATTTAATAATTATAATTCGATGTTAGAGCTCGTTTTCAAAAGGACACGAGTAATTGAGAAATAAACGAAGAGATGAATATTAAAGGGATTTCAAAGGATTTCCCTCCCTTCCCCGCCCCATCCCACCCCACCCCATCCCTCCCATTTTCTCCACGATTCTCTTAATGACTTCTTTCTTGTCTTTTCTTTCTCTTTCCTTTCGCGACATTTGAATTAATGTGTAAAATTAACGAGTCCAAAAGACAATAACGAGTTTTACCGAGTCAAAGATAAAATTAAAAGAACTGTTGGTTTTTCTCGGGTACGCATTTAAAAAAAGAAAAAAAAAGAAAAGAAAAAAAGAGAAAGAAGAAAGAGAGGGGAAAAATGTACATTTTTGATTGTACGAAGTTAATGATATTAAAAATTTACAATCGTCATATAACCTATATCATCATTTGTCATGAAAATTAAAAATGATTTTAATTGCGATATCAAAGATGATAAATAAAAGAAATAATGCATATAGCACACAGGATATACGAAATATGTTTAAAAGAAATGTTAGTTAGTATTAATTTTTATTTATTCTTATACTAAGAAATATATATATAAAGAGAGAGAGAGAGAGAGAGAGAGAGAGAGAGAGAGAGAGAGAGAGAGGAAGAGAAATAGAGAAAAAAAAGAGATAAAAGATGGTACAAAATAATAAAGAAACACAATGAATGCAATTTTAAATCTAATAAACGGGAGAAGAAAAAAGAATTATAAATGTGAAACTGAGAGATAAATAGAGAGAGAAAGAGAGAGAGAGAGAGAGAGAGAGAGGACCTTTTGGTAGACGGATAAATGAAATGTAGAATCAAAGGTTAAATTAATTATTTTTTTCGTAAGCACACATAAGAGGGAGAGAGATGGAAAGAGAAAGAGAGAGAGAGAGAGAGAGAGAGAGAGAGAAAGAGAGAGAATGCGTAGCCAACAAATTAATAGGAAAAGCGAGTAGGGAGAACGTTCGCACTTATGTAAATTTTGCGTTAAATATGTCGAGTATTTAATTATGTAAAATGAAGAGGGTGAATATGGCGCTCAAGAAAGATAAAACATCTCTCTCTCTCTCTCTCTCTCTCTCTTTCTTTCTCCCTCTCTCTCTTTTATTCTCTCAGTCACTTATTCACTTCTAACCAACTAGGATACCATAACATGTACCATATTTTGGTAATTATTATTATCCGTCTATTAAAGTTGGTCGGACAGTTAAAATTAATCACATCCTTAGCTCAACCCATTTTAGGATAACACCGGTAACATCCTTGTCGTTCTACCATACATCTGTCGGTTCTATTTTGTCGTAATATATGAAACTTTTCCAAAAGTTTGATACTGTTTTCAAATAATTCAAACGAAGATCAATTATTTATACTTTTGTTTAATTCAAATTTATTTCTTTGTTCGTTCATTACTTTTCTATCATTGCGATTAATTTTATACTTCGTTCGATACGAAGAAATTGTTTGTTAAATACAAACCACGGAATGATTTTAATTCAATCGTTCGAACATATGTATACGGATATATATATATATATATATGTATTTATCTATGTACATAAGTATGTATGTATGTTATGTATGTATGGGTGTAATGAGAACGAAAATTCATGAGAAACGATGGGTGAGATTTCGACGTCACGTTTTTTACAATCGAACGAATCTCATTATCAAACAGCCATTTACTCGTTGTTATTATAGTCCATATAATACGTCTGGTAGAAAATTGTTTATTCATACTGCACTACGTTATAAATTCATTTACATGATTGTTCGAGAAGAAATTAGAGATTAATGAGTCGTAATAATATTGAAAATTATATTGTTGGGAGTTATATTATTGAAAATTATATTGTTGTTAGAATGTTTAT
>NC_062194.1:4162527-4172527 GCF_912470025.1 Vespa velutina
CGACGACATTTAGGACGACTACTTCGAGTCCTGTAAAAGAATATCAACAGTTTGCCGAAAGTGCAGCTTTCGTATCTAATCGTGGTAATTATTATAACAACAATGCCGCCAATCGTCAATATTATTATCAATCTTATAACAATCAAGAATCAACGACGAGAGATTCAACAACAACGACAAAAGAAAAAACTAGTTCGCCTGTGATCAGGACTAGATTTAGTATACCACCATTCCCTGGTCCAACGTTCGCGCCAATTTACAAACCACGAACTACCACCGTACAGAGTCACGAGACAACATTACAATATACTACAACAACCGAAAAGACTTTGGATAGTACGGATTACTATAGACAGCCTTATACAACGGAAACATCGTATGGTTTTGGTGGTGTCGTTGAAACCGTTGCCACAACTAATCGCCCAGAAACTGAGGATTATCAGACCAGTACGGAATCCATTTCCACGGCAGCGTTAAATGGAAATTATCATGAAAACTCGGAAATACAAGCGGCTTATCGTACCGACCTGGATACGAGTAATCCCGATCGAGAAACGTATTCGAATTATTATCGAAATAATAATGAATACAATAGGAATAAGATGATTGAGGACGATCAAGAGACGACGAGTTATACCACTACGAGATCTAACGTTAATACAGAAAATTATCGTGATTATACCGAAGACGTAGGAACGACGGCAGCTTCTATCGATTATTCAAACGACATTCTCGATAGACAAAAGTCGACGGGTTCGGAGACAGAGACGAAGATTGACGCTAAGGAAGCTACGAGAAATTTACCGAGTTACCGTGCTAACTCGATAAACCTGTCGACGGAAAAACCATCGAGAAGTACTCAGCAGTATTCGTCAACCGGAAAGACCTTGAGTCCTTACGACACCAGTTTTACGTACAAACAGGGCAAAGTAATGTCAACGTTAGGTCCTTACATACCGTTCACGAAGAATTACATTCATTCGAGTACTTCGACCCCTACAACAATTACGACCGCTAAACCACCGGTATATACAGCCACAGTACCTAGCTTTACTTCTACCGTATCTAATTATCGCAATTCTAAAAACCTGATATCAAAGTCGAAACAATATTTCTCTTCGTCATCGACTAATAAATTAAAAGGTAGTAGTAGTTCGAGTTATCTACCAGAATCACGAAGCACTTTAAGAATTGGCTCGGCTTTAGAGAACAGACCCGCCAACGAGAGAGAACACGTACTCGATATGTTACATTCTCTTCAAGGTTTAGAAAACGACGTAAACACGTCCGTTAATTCTCGTACGAGTTTATCGACAGCCTCCGGACCATCCACTTTACATTCACTCGCTCTTTACTTTGCCACTGCCAGCGAAAACTTTGCGTCGAGAGAATCGACAGAGTCAAATACCGATCGTCCAGAAGAAACTGTGGAAACGTCGACGGAGAAAAGGGATGAGTCCACGGTGGAACTACCAAAGAGTATACTTACCCAACAGACGGTCGAATCCTATGCTGAATTATTTAAACTTAACAACGCTCTTGAGATCAACGATACGAGGATAGAGGATTCCAACGAGTTTGAGAATTCCAATGACGATTTGGATCTTCAGCAGAGCGAGGGTCCAGTAAACGGAGCAAATAAAACGAATGGAACGAAGCTTCGTGAGCTTGCACAAGTATTCACACATGCTTTATCCGCCTACTTGCAAGATCCCGACACGTTCAAGAAGGTACTCACTGATATAAGGCCAACCGATCCAAACTGGACTACCGAAAGCGATCAGAGTGAAACCACTACTTCTTATCCGACCACAGTAACCGAAGAATTTCCATCGGTTACCAAGGAGAAAGACGAGGTATTGGATTTCTCGGAGGATGTGAATGGAACGAGAAGACGAAAGCCAACAAGCGTGTATCCGAGCGTCTATCAAGCACCTTCCATCGCGATTACGAGTAGCACCTATAAGCCTTATTTGTCTCAACGTGACTATTACGGTTCAACCTTGCCACCTGTTCAGGCTGCACGTCGTGACTTTTACACGACTGGATTCCCTGAAACATATCGTCGCGATGTTTATAACTCGACTTTGTCGCCTGCTAGATCGATCAGCAGTGTTTCTCAATCGACCATTAATACAGTTCGATCTTTCGAAGACAATGGTTATCAAACGACAACATGGTTACCTCCTAAAACGCAAAACAGTTATTACACGACAACGATAGCTCCTACGGAGAATACGTTAGATCAAACTACAACTTCCTCCTTGAACGATCTATCCAATAATAATGATTATTATGAATCTTCGACCTTGCCGGCTGACAACAACTTTGCCTACGTAGTAAACACTGCGTTCAATATCGGCAATGATAATCGTATACCAGTCAGTAGTGTCGAAACAAGCGACCATAGCGGATCGTCTAAAGACGATTATTTCCCAGTGGAATATAAATCCGGAGAAAATCAATATGATGATACTTCTAATGGAACCACTAACAGATCAGATCCTTATGGCAAACATGTGAAATCCCTTGGTATTACGCCGATACATAAGAATTATGTACCTTCCTCGACGCCAGCTTATTATCTACAATATGCACAAGATTCGCGTTTAGGAAACAAATCAGAGAGATTTGGTACGCCTCATTATTTCAAGCCAGAAGATAACAATAACGACGATGGATCACGGGTTGCCGAAGTATCGAACAGTATAATATCCAGCTCTACTACGTCGATACCGCCAAAAAGGATCAGCAATAATCCATTCAGAATACGTTATTACGATTCGAGAATCCCGGACGAATCTCTTGTAACAGCTCGTAGTTCCTATCAGAATTTTAGAACTAGTCAGAATCGTGTCGAGGGTAACATCAAGCAAACGGATAAAACGACGGAGAGGTCAGTGACGATGACATCGATATCGTCATCGAACATTGGACTAGATCCGATAACGACTACGGTGATAGACTTTGATGACTCTTCTCACGTTACTACAGTCACTCGAAATGCTTCGAACAATAATCCGATTCAAAACAATACGGCTTCGAATGTATTGAGCAACGATCATTGGACGTCCTCGCCTATGGTAACTCAACTCTGGGAAAGTACTATTTTCATCGATCCTAAACGTATAAATCATGGTTTAGAGGATGATCCTTCCTCGAAGGAAATTACTTCGAACGAATCATTTTCAACTTTGAAACCAACACGTAGTAGTACATTGGATTCCCTTAAGAACAAGATTTTTAACATAAATACCTATGATGATGCTACGAAATCATCGATTACGAGCGAGGATATATCAACGCCTTGGCAATGGACACATAACAACGATGATTCACCTACTACGTTTACTTTATTACCAAGTGTGTTCACAGGTGAGAACACGGCTACCCCTACACCGATTTATACTACACGTTCCAGTATAACAACAACAATAACGTCTTCTGTAACATCGACCAACACCATACCCAAAGACAATGCTTTGGTTTCCTTGTTACCATACGCTACTACAACTTCAAGTGCTTCGAACACGAGTGACAATGAGGTTGTCAAGGCTAAGAGGATCTTTGGCAAACTTAACGAGAGCAGTTCGGATACCTTGATGAAGGTGATGAAACAAGCTGACACCAATGAAACCGTTAGACAATTAGTCCTATTGTTGATTAATCATTGCAACGGGCCAATGAACAAAACCATGGAGGAAGAGAAGGAACAATTGTTAAATGCACTTTTAAGGATGCCAGTTAACAGATTCTCCACAGAGGAGTCACGTGAAATAGTAGCTGGTATCAACAAATTGACATTACCGATCGGTAGACGATCATCTTCGAGATCGAACGAACCTGATTCTAGGATGTCATCGACGACACCTAGATCTTCCGAACCTTCGATCACGACATTCCGTAGTAAACAAGGTAGAAAATTTCGTACAACCACGGATAATCCGTCAGTTTTCTCAAGAAGATCGGACGATCCTGATACGGAAGAAACGATTGACTCGTTATCGGAAACATCAGTGTCCGATAACAGAGCATTAGATCTTTTACGATCTCTTTATTCGGTCGCTGCTAAATGGGGTTGAAATTGTAAAGGTAATACATTCGAAAGAATTTTCGATAAAACAGAGAACGCTCGTGCGTTAAAACCATGAACGTTCCTAATTATTATTATTATTATTTTTTTTTTTTTTTTGTTTTCTTTTTTTCGACGAAGTAGGATTAATTATTTGCGAAAGAAAAGAAAAATGACAAAATGAAAAGAGAAAAAAGAAAAACCAAGCGGAACATTTGACTGCTCCGAAAGAGGAAAGAAAAGAAAAGAAAAGAAAAAAAAAAAAAGAGAAGAATAAAACAAAAAAGAAGAGCAATTATGAACGAGAACTGTTTTGCTAAAATGCCGATAGACAAGTAGCAGTTCGATCGATAGTTATTATTTATAGTTTTGTTATATAGAAAATAAGAATATACGATCTTTTAACATTCCGCATTATGCGATTGATCGGATTAATGTCCCGATAAAACGATATATTAGATGTTACAAGTCTCGGTTTAAAGCCATTCAAGGTAATCGATTTATTCAATTTTGGTTAATGTCTGACAGTCACGATAATGGAGGTCGTTGAACTTATCTACCAATTTCATTCGTTTCGAATTTTAAACGATTCTCTTCGAATTTTTTTCTAGGGAATATTATATATATATATATATATATGTATGTATGTATATATGTGTATATATACATATATACATATTTATAGAGAGAAAGAGAGATGGATAGAGAGAGATCACTTGCAATTGCTAGTTAAAAAGACAATGTCGATTAAATAGATAGAACGTAAGTTTATATTAAAATGCATAGACATGTAGCTCGTAGGGACATTTTATCGTTGAAATTTGTTCAGAAAATTTAAATTTCTCTGATAGACTTTCAAAGAAGGGATCCACGATCATATTAATGTCTTCTTCTGTGTAAATCTATATTTAACGCGTATTACTAATAAATTTCTAAAGTACTATAATATAATATTATAAGAAATTTTCGATCAAAAGATATAGCATATTTGGTCACTTTGCAAGATAGTAAAAGAGAAATATAAAAAAAAGAAAAAAGAAAAGAAAAAAGGAGAGGAAAAAAAATCATTTTTTTTTTTTCCTTCACGATTTGTGTCTCTCTCTCTCGTTATTGCGATCGTCCAAAAAGGAACGATCTTCAAGTGTTAGTTATATCATCGTACATATATACATATATATATATATATATATGTACGTATTATATACCTACATACCTACATATATAGAATACGATTCTGAACGAACGATGCTTCGTTTTATGATCATAAGGAAACCTAGCAAACGGTAAATCATCAACGATCTTCCTTATTTGATGGTAATCGCTTTCGTAAAATATTATATCCCTAGGATGATTTATGTTTTACGATAGAAATTACATACATGTGTGTATGTATGTGTATGTATGTGCGCGCAAACGAATGTGTGTATGTGTGAGTGTGAGTGTGAGTGTGTCTTGCGTTCTCCATTACGTTTGCACGTGAATCTATCCAAAAGAATTCCCACGCTTGAGAAAGAGATGACGCGTGTTGAAAATCTTTTCGAAAAAAAAGAAAAAAAAAAAAAAAGTCGAGAACGTTGACCAAAAATAAAGAGTATCGAGAATTTAAAAAAAAAGAAAAAAAAAAAAGAAAAAGAAGAGAGAAAAAATAAATCACCTTTATCATTCGAAATTTTAATATCGGATCGGATCGGATCGATTATATCGGATTCGAGCGTTCACATGTATTTACTTGTTTTTTTTTTATACGATCCAATATGCGATTTCGAATTTAACAAAAAATTATTCTAATTGATTGGATCAATACATATATAGCAACGTTTTACACTATCCTAATGAATGATATATTACATATATATATGTATGTATGTATGTATGTATATATATATATATATATATATATATATATATATATATATATACATAAACATGTGTGTTATTTATTCCATACAATTTAGTAAATTGTTAAACGTACGAATCGAATAATCTATATTTTATGATTCTGGTGTCGGTGAATCCCTTTCTTTTGTTTGGGTATTTCGGATATAATAATAACAATAATAATAATAATAATAATAATAATAATAATAATAATAATAATAATAATAATAATAATGATAATAATAAGAATAATAAGAATAATAATAATAGTAATAATATTATTATTACAATATTCATAATAAAATGATATATATGTGTACATATATATATATATATATATATATATATATATATATATATCATATACTATAATCCGAAAATATCCAAACGCAATAAACAATATATGATTATAAATATTCAGTACAAGTACCCGAATACATAGCGTTTAGATATAATATGAGATTTTCTGTAAAATATGCTTGTACAGAATATGTGAATAAAAGAAATTCAGGATTTTGTTAATACGATCGATTCAAGATAAATAAATTACAGACCATACGTCGTAATCGTATTTCTTCGGAGAAAAAAGAAAAAAATATTACACAATATGTACCAATCTTTTTCTTTTTTTCTTTCTTTCTTTCTTTTTTTTTTTTTTTGTTTTACGACGTAACGTTAAACAATTAAGAAAAAAAAAGAAATAATAATTCACAAGATGAATTTTCAGTCGCCGACTCCGACAATGAGAGGACATGATTAAAGTTTCATATAGAAAAAAAAAAAAAAAAAAAAAAAAAGAAAAAATGAACAAATGATTATTATAACAATATTCAAACCTTCGAAATAAAATCCGTATTATTATATACGACAAATAAATACTTTATAATCGACATTTTCTCTATAATCTTAGAAAAAATAAAAAGAGAGAGAGAGAGAGAGAGAGAGAGAGAGAGAGAGAGAGAAATATTGTAAATACGTGTCAATTCGATTGAAATCGAAGATCATCACGATTTTGAAAGATTTCCTTCAAACGTGAATTATGTTTCGTAATCTGTTCGTCTGGACCCGATGGATATCAATCAACGAGGACGCATCGTGCAGCACGGCGGCCAAGCAAGCATAAGTCGAAATATGTACTGAAAAGACAACACAAGAGACGTTAGATAGTCTTCCTTCGTAGGAAATCCGAAGGGGGTCAAAGATCATCGGTGAGAGAAGCCTAATTAATATTCCTTAAGTACGTGAGCTTGTTGTCCGTTCCGCTGTAAGATCTTGAAGAAGGTAGGTATCCAAGCGATAAAGGAGAAGAAGAAGGCCTTGCAAAATCATTTTCCTTTGGACGATCTTGAGATCGTCTTTACTTGTCTATCGCGCAATCTCAACCGATTGCCATTGCTTTATGATGAATGCGATCGTTTACTACCTTCAAATCCTACTACAACCGGGTTAAAGCTAAAGGCTATCACGATGAAATGTACATCACATTGAAAGGTACATGAATTAGAATTAGTCATATATATATAGATAAATAGATAGATAGATAGATAGATAGATAGATAGATAAATAGATAGATAGATATATATATATATATAATGTGTAACCTAATAGAGACAATTTATAATAGGTATTACGTAATTGCTTTTGTCATAATTTGAGTATAAGGACATCTTAAATGGCAGGGTAACTAAATATGATTGATTGGATATTTCTTTTTTTTTCCTTCTCTCTTTTTTATTTTTCTTTTTTCTTTTTTTAATTTAATCATAGGTTAAAAACCTATTTGAGATATTCGAACGATGATCATTTTTAAATATATATTTTATGAAAATTTTGTACGTTTCTCTTTATAATTCTTTAATACAATAGTATTAGTTATTTAATAATTGTATAATATAAAGATAAAATTGAAATGTTGATTTTTGTTAATATATTATATTAATATATAATAAGTGACTTATTTATAATATATATATATATATATAAATTTTTCATTTGCTCACACAAAATTATAATTAAATATTAGTATATATATATATATATATATATATATATATATATTGATATTACTATTATTATCTTATTATAAAGATAATAAAAAAAGAAAAAATTACACGCACACAAACATATATATATATATACATCGTAGATTTCTAAATCGAATTTTAAAAATGAGAAAAATTACGCAAAGTATCAATGTAAGTACTAACGTATATACGTAAGAAAGAAATTGCTTAATCGTTGAAAGAAAAGCGAGAAAGAGAAAGAGAGAGCGAGAGGGAGAGAGAGAGAGAGAGAGAGAGAGAGAGAGAGAGAGAGAAGTGTTTCTTTAATAATAATTATCGAGTTAGTTCTCGTGCTTGTAAGAATAAGTAGGATTCGTTAAAACGTTCGCTAATTAGCAACGGCTCTCGAAATCGGATCTCTTTCTTTCTGTTCCCGATAAGATTCAAGGTATCCCGTTGAGTATATCCTCGTTCCTCCGTTGCGAATCGGACAGACGGACGTCCGGAAAGAATACTAGTAGAGCTCTCGACCTTTCGACCGAACGCACACTGTATTTAAATTAGCCCCTTGCGTTCCGTATATCTCCCGTCTTTCAAGATTATAAAGAAAGAGAAGGAAGAAGAAGAAGAAAGAAAGAAAGAAAGAAAGAAAGAAAGAAAGAAAGAAAGGGAATCGTTGCGATTGCGCAATTAAGAGAAAAGTGAGTAGTTAACTCGATTGAGAGTGTTTGATAAGAAATTGTAAGAAATTTCAACTACACTTTATATCGATTCGTTTATCTTTAAGTATATAAAGAATGAATCAAATTGATTGATCAAATGATATCGAGACTCTTTTGAGATTGATTTCTTTTCTTCTTCCTTTTTTCTTTTTTTTATTCTGTTTTTCTTTTTTTTTTCTTTTTTTTTTTTTTTTTTTTTTTTTTTTTTTTTTTTTTTTCCTTCAAAATCGTCCAAATCACGATTAAAGATTTTCGCCCGTTGCCCGTTATATTCGTTGGATTAAATGTTAATAAAGGAAAAAAAAGGAAAAATTAATTAATTAGGACGATCCATAGAAACAATTTACAAATTCGAAGCTTTCTATTTTTGGGATATAAATTTTCTGGATCTATTTATGGCAATTCACGTGATACTGCTAATTCACGTTACTTCGAACTTTTACCATTGTGATTTATATAATAACATTTTTTAAAACTTAACTGGATCAAATGACAGCGATATTTTGTGGAACAATTCGTCGTAACAATTGATGAACACGATTTTTTCAACAGTTCCATCGTAATACGTTTAAAATAAAACAAATCGAGATTATCGTTAATTTTATTTATAAAAATCGAACAAAGATAATGATCGATGGATAAATCCCAATAGCAATTAAATTAAATTTAATTTGAGCGATATTTGAAGATAGTGCGTAGAAAACAAGATAAGAAAAAAAAAAGAAAAAAAAAAAAAACAGGAATAACTTCTTGATCGTCGCGTTATTCTTCCTTCGATTGCGTAAGAGGCCTCCAGAGAAAATACTTGCAAGGTCCGTCCAGGATGTGTCTCTCTTTTCGCCGAGAAAAAGCAAGCAAGCAAGCAAGCAAGCAGGCAAATATGCAGACGGGTAGACGGGTAAAAAGAGAGAGAGCGAGACGAAGAAAGAGATGGAAAAAGAGAGAAAGAGAGAGATGGAGATAAAGCAACGTGCTCTCCTCTATAATCCTCCTCCGTGTTAAAGTCTCTTGGCCGCATCGATGCGCCGTATACGAGAGACTCTCCTTTCTCTCTCTCACTCTCTTTTGTCTCTTCTTCTCCTTCGTCTTCTTCGTTTGCTTCTTTTTCGTCCTCTTCTTCTTCTTTTTCTTCTTCTTCTTCTTCTCCTTCGTCTTCTTTTTCTTCTTCTTCTCGGCACTACAATTATCTTCGCGCTCTACTGCTGAGGCGGTAAAAGGTCGGCACTGATGCAATCGACCACGATATACCCGCGGAGGAACACGCGCTTCGGTTACATCGGAGTTGGCCAATTCTTAGGGCACAATTAAGTTTAAGGCTACCACT
>NC_062194.1:4175027-4180027 GCF_912470025.1 Vespa velutina
TTCAATTAATTTTCTAATAGAAAGTATAATAATAATAATATGTTACATACTATATTACACGATATGATAATTATTGTGATATAATATATTAATGATCTATTTAATGATCCATTGATGAATGAAGGACCGGAATCGAGTTAATTTGGTAAAAGAATTTTTATAAAAATATTTAGACATTTTTTAAAATTGACTAATTTTTTTGCCATTTAATTGTAAGTCAGAATGTTCTGAATTTATTTAGTATATATAGTGAAATTACTTACTTTAATTTTATATATATATATATATATATATATATATATTTTTTGGTCTTATTAAGAAAATTGTACTTTATACAAAAATTTTTAATTATATACGAAATGTTTAGCATTTCTTAGAAAGACAATGAAAATAAATAGAATATTGATCCTTTTAAATTCACTGGATATTTAACGATAAATGCAGATAGAATTAGATTTAGAACGATCGATATCTCGTAGAAACTTATTTACAGTTTCTAACTTCTATGCTTTCGAACTTTTGAAAATTGTAATTACAAAATTACAATTTGTAATTTTGAAAATACATATTGCAATTAAATGATATTTTGAATTTGTCATTGTGCCTACAAATGTTTTATGCAATTATAATAAGTTTTTTCTCGCTGTAAGTATTAATAGTTTGAGAATACTTCGTTTATTTTCTTTTCTTTTCTTTTTATCCTTCTTTTTTTTTTTTTTTTTTTTTTTAATAATAAAGCAATTAGTTCTTAAAGAGTATTACGAAAGTTCCTTCAGGGAGAATTTTTTTTCTCGATAAAGATTACATAGTTACATACATACTTACATACATGTCTATGTATGTTCCTTTATCACGACACTGTTGTTCTTCTTCTTGTTTCTCTTCTTTTTGTTCTTCCTCGATTCTCCCAGGATTTCGTGAAACTTCGTAATTGCAATACTTCTCTTTCCAACTTGACGACGGTAAAACATCAAATCGCGTTTTTTTTTTTTTTTTCAATCTCTTGGCTATCTATATAAAATAACATTCTCGAAATACTATGGTAGCAACAATTTTATGTGTTTTTTAACGGATCATTCGCACGCTAGGATGGAATGGAATAAAAAGTAATATCCTGAAAGCAAAGGGCAATCGACTTTCCATCATATTATGAATTAGCTATGAAAACGAAGATGAGAGAGAGAGAGAGAGAGAAAAAAAATGAAAGAGAGAGAGATTAGATTTAAACGATGATATATAATGGGGGCACTCCCTTTTCTTGATTCTTCCTTATACAATTATCAAAATGCGGCTGATGTTGTTATTATTATTATTATTATTATTATTTTTTTTTTGTTTTGTTTTAAACAAAAAATAATATAAAAGAAAAATATAAAAATAAATCGAATGAAAAATAAAAGTAAAAAGATAAATAAAAATATAATGTCATGAAACGATAAAAAAATTCTTAACGCCCATTAGAATTGCACATTGTCTGATATGTAAGATTTTATTTTTTCTTATTTTTTTTTTATTATTTTTTATTAACGACGAAAGGAGGAACATAACAAAGCGTACCATTTATATTATTTCGAATCATTTGATATACGTTTAATCTTCTAATAATTATGCCTACGTGTCCTACGACGCTAATGAAGAATATATTCTACAAAAAATCGCGTACACCCAACACGAAACTAATTATCTTACTCGAACGTTCCTTCTCGCACATAATAATAGTCATTTATTATGCACGCCCAAGAATGCGTTTATAAATCGACGCTTCTAATGGACTCATCTTATACTTGTTTATCATGATAAATCGTGATGATCACCAGATGTTAAGAAACAAAACTTTCGATAATCTGACATTTTTTTTCTTTATTTATTTTATTCTATTTCATTTTATTTCTTTTTTCTGTTTTTTTTTTTTTTTTTTTTTTTTTCTTTTTTTTTAAGAACGCATCATACACGTGAAATGATTCTGTGATCGTTTATCGCATGATTTATTCGAAAAAATTTTTAATATAAAGAAAAATAAAATATATGTAAAATATATTTAGTAATTATTAAGTAAATATTAAAATGCAAATTTTATTTTGTCAACTTTTTTAGAAAAAATTTAATGAGAAACTATGTATTCGTAATTTGATGATCAAATTATTTACATCTTAATGGAAAACTATTTGAAATTATTATACACACACACACACACACACACACACACACATATATATATATATTAAATAAACTATATATTTTAATTCTACAATTACAAAAATTTCCTTTTATAATTTTAACATTTGGTCCAATCGAGTAACTTGATCCATAGAGAGCAATAGAAAGAGGGAGGGGGGAGGGAAAAAAGAGATCATCTTACAAAATCTCCTTTAAATCTGTTCCTTTAAGTTAGCCCTTGCGAGATCTGCTATAAATATTTATGAAGCTATAATACGATGGGTTTAAATTTGATAGATTTAATAGCATCACATCAGCAAAGTTCAATGATAAAGACGATACTCGTTTGGAATTTGAAACCTTCCCATAGTAATTTATACGGATTAAATGAACAAAAGTATCTATTTCTAATTTCAACGAATTAAATAACTCTCCGTATATACGTGTGCGTGTGTGTATGTGTGTGTATGTTTAAAATTGACGAATAAAAAATATTTAGTAAAAAAGAAAAAAAAAAAAAAAAAGAAAAAAAAATATTTCTACAAAATTATTACTTCATTTTAAAAATGTTTTCCCTTGAAATATTTTGTTGTCGATCGTTAAGACGTGATTTCCTTTTTTGAAAAATAAAACGCTCGTTAGAAATCGTATAAATTATTAAATATCAACAAAAAATATATACTATTCCGAAGAGATATCCAACATCTTATCATATATTATGATAAAATATGATACTACAAAATATGTGACTACATGTAATATTTCTCGTAGTATCATGAATCGAACGAAAACGAAAAGATATTCCACGATCATGTTAATCGAATCAACTGGAGTTCGCACGAAATTCGTGAGAGAAAAGATATTCTCTTTTCTAATCGGGGTTACGTCTATTGCAAAGGAATTTCTCGCATGTAGTATTTCCTCGAGAATCGTAGCCATCTCCATTGTACCACTACTCGTCGTTTTTCTCTAATTAATATCAAAGAAGAAAGAAGAACGGATAGATATAAAATGAGTTCGTATATCAGTTTGAAAGAACTAGGAATGTTTCTCGCCTCTTGAAATTCCTTACATTCTATAAAATTTCTAGAAACGAATAGTGGAGGAGATGAACCGTAAAGTATTTCATTGATTCTATAAAATTGTGAAACAGAGAAATATAGAATCGAGTTTTATTCATCCAGAATCGGTCAGCGTACTATTATTATTGCTGTTAATGAGCTATAAACTTGTCGTAAAAAGGTCCAATTAAAAGAACTTATAAGTGACGTAATATTACATCACGATATATTTTTAATTTCTTAAATTCGTGTAATAAACTTTTAAGATGTTCTTTCTTTTTTCTCTGCTCTTGTTTTTTTCTTTTCTTGTTTTTTTTTTGTTTGTTTGTTTCACAGTAATCCGTGAAATAGTGTTTTTTTTTTCTTTTTTTTTTTTTTTTTTTTTTTTTTTTTTTTTTTTTTTTTTTTTTTTTTTTTTAAAGAAAAGAAAAAAACCTTTTTTTCTCTTAACATTTTTTCATTAATTAACGAAATTTTTTCGAACACTTTTGACACCGTTTATCCTATATATATTTTGTATATATATATATATATATAAAACGGAAAGTAGAATGTTTATACACTGTCAATTTGTTAAAATCGTGTAACTATCTTTCGAAACATATTTTTTCACATCATTTTCACAGAAATCCATGAACTGGTTACAAAAAGACATTTTTAATAAAATTCTTTTATCATTGTCAAATTTTTTTTTATCGAACACTTTCTACACAATTCACCTTATATATATATATATATATATATATATATATATATATATATATATATAATGCAGATATTTCATAAAATATGTAAATATATAAAACGGGAAGAAGAACGTTTAAAATATCGATATAACACGAGGCCATGGTCCGATTATGATGAAAGTCGAATAAATCATTCACAAGTCTTTTATTTTCTCCGTAAGGCGTCACACAAGATCAATTCTCGTTGATGCACCTTGTTAAGATGCATTACACCGTATGCACATCGCTTTCTTCTGTCATCGAGAATAGACCGTAATAGTGAAAGTAAACTCTGTCGTAATACACATCGAATAACATAAATTCTATGCTATCGGATTCCGTAAGGGGTTTGACTCTTCCTGAAATCAACGTCAATCTAATCCAAGGAGTACATCATTTACGATCTAGTTTTTTCTCCAACTTATTTGTCATTACCGATTTAATTTATCCTTTCGAAAAGATATAGCAATAATGAAGATTAATAAGAAGTATCACGTAAAAATGGTGGTATAAAGATAATTTCATAAAATTTATAAATGAAATGGAATTTATAACGAGAGGCAAAAAATTTTCCTTCGTATAATTTTACAAAATTAATTTCAAAATAACGACATTTTTTTTTTGTTTTCTTTTTAAGCAACGATTACAAACAAACATAGATAGAACTATTCGAAATCGAACGATACTAAACGATTAATACTTAAAACGATTTTTAATAATGTAAAAACGTAAGTTTTCGATTGAAAAAATATTTTTCTTTCGTCATCAGAGAATATTCACTCTAAGTAATTTCTGTTAGAAAATGTCTTAATTAAGACGGACACTTAGCGGACAATTTAAAAAAATGTTCTCGTATCACCGACCGTATGATCTCATTAATATTCATATCACCGACCGACGCGACGTGAAAGTTTGAAATACTCGAGGTAGATAAGAACGGAGTAAAAGAGAAAAAGAGAGAGAGAGAGAGAGAGAGAGAAAGAAATAAAGTAAGTAAGAAATAGAAAGAGAAAGGAAGAGTAAAATATTACCACTGAAAAATGACCCGTTTTATTAC